>NC_139560.1:66020734-66132776 GCF_965112155.1 Podarcis liolepis | reverse complement strand
AAACCTTGTTGAAGCTGGCTAATTCAGTCAGCACAGCACGAGACTCTTCCTCTCAGGGTTGTGGGTTTGAGCCCTACACTGGGCGATGCTGACCTCCAGTCTGTCTGGGGCTAGTTGGCCTCCCATGATGAGGCTAGAACTTTGACCCTTTGGATTCGAAGGCAGATCCAACCTCAACTGATCAGGAAAGTCATCATAATGAATAGTGGTTGGTGGTTTTTTTTACCCTGTCTTTACGCCAAAACATTCTGGGTAGTATAAACCACATTAGCCACCTTTCCAACCCATGGAAACAGAATTAAAAAACGAATTCTCATTCCTTTCTGTTAGACTGAACGTGTGTACTTTGCTGGATGCTGAGGACCACGTCAGGCTTGACACTGGGAATCAGAGTAGATAGTCTGAGGCAGAGGAATTCTTAAAGAGATGAGTCCTTTAGCTCTCAGTGCCATTCTTCACAGCACCTAGGTCTGCTACACCGTGCGGTATCCTAAGTGAATGGAAAGTGAGCCCCTGAATGGTTTCAACACTCTCCCTTTGCTGAACATTGCAGTGGAAGCCAACCATGGTGGCTATTAGTTGTGTTTCTGGGACTATTGTATATCACTGATATGCCTCTCCTTGAGGAACTTCTGATGAGCTTCTAAGAAACACTGGAGCTTCCTGTAATACTGTTTGCAAATCACTGATACTATAAGCCCTGTCCATCCATTCTACTTCTGTATTCAACCAACCTTAGGGTTGCCATATTTCAAAAAATGAAAGTCCAGACACAAAAGTTGTTGGGCTTTTAAAATGAAATTTGCCTTCACTACCGAAATGGGTTGCCGTATGTCTGGAATTTCCTAGACATTTAAGTGTTTTCCGCCTGGGCACTGTTTCTGATGGCCAAATCCTGGCTATGTCTGGGAAATTATGGACGTATGGCAGCCCTAACCGACCTATGATGGGGGAAGGTGAGGACAAGTGAGCTACCTCCATTCCCCATCGCTCTCTATACTGCTCAGAATCTACTGTACCACATATGTGTCATCTCTGAGGGTGCACACCATGCCCACATGTGTTTTCTGTAACATCCCCCAATCTGAAGTATGTAGAGTAATCCGAAAGCAGGAGGGCTGTTATATGAAACTGCCTGGTGTCTTTAGAGCCTTTGCATTGTCACATACTGTACACTGAATGAATGGCCTCTGAAATCTAATGTATGTGGTTACCTTGGGTGGTTGTTGTTGTTTTTATTTTGATTATGTATTTTGTGGTTTTATATTCTGATTTTATTCTGTGAATTGCCCTGAGACCTGTGTGTACATATATAAAATAAATATAATAAAATAAAATAAAATAGCAGCATAAGTTCTGCTTCTTTCGTGTGTGCAAAGCTGGTAATTGTTCCGTTCAAACAATGATTGTGTCTTGTCTGCTTATAAAACCTCAAGAGCCACAAATAGCATGTGTCTCATTATCATCCATCGATACAGTGTCCTCACTATGACGCAATCTATTATATGACGACGACAACAACAACAACAACGACAACAATAATAATACACACACCTGCCAGTGTGTTTAATCAGACTTCTACCCAGGCCAAAAGGAGGGAGGTTAAAGGAGGGGCAAATAATAGATTTGTTGCCATTCATTGAGTGCAAAGCATTGTGGGTAAAGCTCCGAGGAATTGGGGAAAGGACTGTGTGTTGGGATATCTTTTGAGTTGGCATCCAGTGGAACAGATAACAAGGATCTTAGATTTGCATATCCATTACAGTAGCAAAGCTATTATTGAAGTGCCCTTTCATTTAAAACATCAAAGGGCACATGAAAGACCAACCTGCTCCCCAGGGAGTTGTAAGGCAGGAAGCCCGAACACGTTGCTATCTTTTTTAGGCTAATGCTTTTGTCTTGCCAGAGAGTACCGGAAAACAGGTCAGTCGAGAACATGGAGCCTTGTGCTTTCTGGCTTCTTACCAACCTAATAAATTTAATGTGAGGAAAAGACATGCTGATTCCAAAGCCAGGATTTTGGCAACCAAACACAAACAACAGACATACGCAGAAGAGGGTTAACTTTATGTGACATTTGCAACAGCAAAACCTATCTTATGCAATGAAAGCATGCAGATGTCTGAGATATATCTCTCATAGCCTCCATCATTTTTGCAGTGAAAATAGGTTTGTCCTATTTCATCATCTAGAGGGACGTGGGTGATGCTGTGGGATAAACCACAGAGCCTAGGACTTGCCAATCAGAAGGTCGGCGGTTCAAATCCCTGCGACGGGGTGAGCTCCTGTTGCTCGGTCCCAGCTCCTGCCAACCTAGCAGTTCGAAAGCACGTCAAAGTGCAAGTAGATAAATGGGTACCACTCCAGCGGGAAGGTAAACGGCGTTTCCGTGCGCTGCTCTGGTTCACCAGAAGCAGCTTAGTCATGCTGGCCACATGACCCGGAAGTGGTACGCTGGCTCCCTCGGCCAATAAAGCGAGATGAGCGCCGCAACCCCAGAGTCGGCCACGACTGGACCTAATGGTCATTGGTCCCTTTACCTTTACTTTTTTCCATCATCATCATCATTATTATTTATACCCCTCCCATCTGACTGGGTTGCCCCAGCCACTCTGGACATCTTCCAACATATATAAAAACATAACAAAACATTAAGCATTAAAAAAAAAGCCTTCAGTTGTCTTCTACAGCTACTTATCTCCTTGTTTTGGGGGGTCACATAACCCTCCGACATTTCTCCATACCCATACCTTCCATACCCTCTCAAATTAATCAAGCTAGTTAGTTTTTAGTTTGTGGGAATCTAGCACCCACAAACTCATAACAATACTTTTCTCTACCTATATTCTGCTTGCATGTTTTGTTTAAAGTGAACGTTACAAAGACATCGTAAATCTCCAATGTCCTATCCCCCAGAAGAAACAACCAGATCTACTCTCCCTGTCATTTTGTAGTAGCACATCTTGGACTGATAAATGTGCTTATCTAATCCACCCGATTATGCAGCCAACGTCTTTCACGATATGTGCACAAATGAGTCTTCACGGTATAGTTTTGGCAGCTTCTATGTACGTTTTTTCTGTGCCCTGGCTGACCTGCCCTTTTGGTGTGCTTCCACAGTAACATTCTATAAATTCTACAAGTTAAAACTGTGTTTGGGCACTGTACCTGTTAAAATCCCACTTGATAAACTGTTACTCTGATGAGCCAAGGCGTTGCTGATGGGCCAAACTCCCACGTTGCCTGGTAAGTCTCCCTGTGGTCTTTAAAGCGGATACGATTTGAGACCCTCCACCATGAAAACATGAGGTGTCTTTTTCACATTACATACTAAGGTCAGCATCAGGTGTCGTCTTCCTGTGTCGGACAAGGGTTGTGTAAGAAATGCTGGCATAGTCCTGGCCAAGACTGATGATCAGCACAGACAGGGAATTTCCTCTGATGCTGAGGAATGCCTAACAGCCTCATTACTGAAGGTTTAAGACTGGCTTGGCTTACTGGAAATCGGCCTCTGAGCCGCATCTGGGACTTCTCTCAGGCTAGATTTTTGTTTTCTGTTCAGAATGTCTTTATACTTGGTATAAAGCACCCCGAACAACATTATATGTCTATAAATAATAAATATAATTACCCAGTAACAAGATTGCTTTCTGCGTGGGTTTATTTTTATGAGCGTAATTGTACCACATGTGTTTAATAATCTTAATTTAAAGGCATCTCTGTGCAAAATTCCACATATTAAGTAGTAATTATCCCTTTCCCTTTGTAATAAATTGCAAGTGTGCTTTGGATCTCATCTTATGTGTTTCCCCCCACTCCGTTGCTAATCCAGCCAAGCCCTTATATGCTGTATTTTACTTCTATTAAAGCTGAGGCTTATTGAAGTTACGTGCATTTCAACCTGGTTGCATGTGGACGTATTTACTTTGGCTCTTGCAGCATCACGTTTTCAGAGGGGAGGAAATAGCTGTGTGCCTGCTAAATTGCTAACACTAATGGGAACATTTAATCTTTAGAATAGCTTACCTACAAATATGCCATCAACACATGGGTAACAAAAACACAGGATTTTCTTTGTGCCTGAATACTTAGGGATGGGGCTTAATTCAAAACATTGCATACTTCACAACAATGGCATTCATTTCTGGGTTTCGTGGTGGCCATTTTTAATGTCTGCATGTATCACTATTTTTGCTTATGCAAGAACTCCTGTTCTTACCGTTTGCAGCAAAGTCCTTCTTTTACCGGGTGCCAGAGTTTGGCTCCAGACCCCCAACTGTGAAGGACACTCATAGAGACAGAGAATCTGCAAATGGAATAGCTCAGCTGGGTAGAACCTGGTGCTGATAACACCAAAGTTGCAGGTTCGATCCCTGTAAGGGACAGCTGCATATTCCGGCATCGCAGAGGGTTCGAGTAGATGATCCAACTCTTTGACTCTTCCTGTGTTGCTGGACTCAAGCCTCAGCCAGCACAGCAAATGGTCAGGAATGATGGGACCTGCAGTCCAACAACATAGGGAAGGCTGCAGGTTTCCAATCCCCTTGTTTTGAATGATTCCTGGGAATACTGAGGGGAATGGGTCCATGGAGTTTGACTTCTTTACAGCGTTGTAAGAGTGGTGGATTTGGACAAGAGAGGTTCTGTGGAGTCATAAGAGCTACTGAAAGTGGTAGAAGCCTGCCTACTGATAAGAGCCTTTTGTTACAGAGATTACTGGTGATCTGTCTGGTGATCTGATGTGGAGCAGTAGAATTTTTTTGTTTTGTTTTTGTTTTTATTGTATGGGTTTGCATACAACTGCTGCTAACCACTCTGATACATATCTGTATACATGATGATAAAAAAGTTCATTTCTGGTTTTAAAACTTTTACACGGTTTGATGACATGGTTTTATGCATAACCCCTGCAAAGGTGCAGTAGATACATTTTACACACACACACACACACACACACACACACACACACACACTGTTTGAAAATTTAAAATATTCATTTAAACAACCTTAAAATATCAATGACTTCCCTTTTTCTCTTTCCATGGTTCATTTTGCATAACATAAATCCGTGCATATTTTATATAAACTAAACCATTCAGTATTCCATTACAGTGATACCTTGAGTTACAGACACTTCAGGTTACAGACTCCGCTAACCCAGAAATAGTACCTCAGGTTAAGAACTTTCCTTCAGGATGAGAACAGAAATCGCGCGGTGGTGGTGCGGCGACAGCGGGAGGCCCCATTAGCTAAAGTGGTGCTTCAGGTTAAGAACAGTTTCAGGTTAAGAACGGACCTCCAGAACGAATTCAGTTCTTAACCCAAGGTACCACTGTATTACATCCATCCAATGGCGGAGGAAGGGAGTGCGGTAGAGCTGGGCAACACTCACCGTGGGGCCTGCAGCATGCACGAGCCACACATCTCTCCTGGGAGAAACGCGGTGGCTTAGGCGCGCACAGGCTCCGCCCTGCCCAAACGGTCCGTCAGCCGCCTCCCCCTCAGCTGTAGGGTGGCTGAGTGGGAGAAGGCAGGCAGACTCCTTGGAGGCCCTGCAAAGCATCCGACCCAGCTTGCCTTGCACTGTGGGTGGCTGGCCCCGCTCCCACAGCAGCTGGCCCCGCCTCAGGCACCCAGTCGGCTAGCTCTGCCACTGCATCCATCAAAACTTATTTACACTGTTGAATTTATCTTAGTGCTGCCAATATTTTCAAACGTACAGTGGTACCTCTAGTTGCAAACTTAATTCATTCTGGAGCTCCATTCTTAACCTGAAACTGTTCTCAACTAGAGGCGTGCTTTCGCTAATGGGGCCTCTTGCCGCAGCTGTGCCGCCGGCACACAATTTCCGTTCTCATCCTGAGGCAAAGTTTTCAACTCTGGAGTTTGTAACCTGAAGCATTTGTAACCTGAGGCGTTTGTAACTTGAGGTACCACTGTACACAATCCCCCCCCCATATATTCAATAAACATTTTTCAATCTTCTTTAAACATATGTTCTTCTTCTCTTATTCTGTAAGTTAGGTCCGCAAGCTGCGCATATTCCATCAGTCTATGTTGCCATTCTTCTTCAGTTGGGATTTTTCTCTTTTTCCATTTTGGGGCTAACAAAACACAGGCCGCAGTCGTGGCATGCATACATAACCTGTTTTGACACCTGGGAATTTCCATCTGAATTATCCCCCCACTTTGATCTCTTTTAGTGCCGGCCTTTGGAACAGAAATCAAAGGCCGCACCTGGCAGAATGACCAGGAGAGCCCCCAAACGCAGCAAGGCTGTGTGTCCTGCATGTTAAAGTCTGTTAAGTCGTACATGTTGCCATCTAAAGACCATAGAGACCAGAGTCTAAAGTGATTGAACCATACCACAGGCCTTCAGGAGAACAGTGATCATAGTGTTTGGGTGAATGACAGTGTTAACTTTGACCAGTTCACCCACTATTTTGGTTTTGTGTGCGTTCTTCCCTTCAAAATCCCCTAGCTAAATTCCAGTTATTGAATATTGTTACAAGAAGGGACTTGCAATATGCGCTGTTTTCTCTCCCTTAGTAGGGCTGGCTCTGCCCCCCCCCCCTTTAAAGCTACCCTTGGTGAATTAAAACGTTCGCTCCCTCCTTCCTCCTGTCTTATTGTCTGCTGAGCAGCCTAACAATAGCATATTAAAAGATCAAGAGCCAAGCAAGACGTTATTTTCATTTTCAACATCTGTCCCTTCTTGACTTCCTCCTCTTTGCATCTATGTCCATCCCGGGAGCGGCAGGTGGAGATCAAAGCCTCTCATTCATATCCACCCAGCTGACAAGCTGCTCTGTTGCATCTGTGCACTTCCTCCAAAAGTGCAGGCAAGTGCCTTAAAAACTTCTGCATAGCCAGGGCAAGCAGATGCTCAGCAGGCACATCCCTCCAGAACTTGCTTGATTTCCCCTGCTCCTATCTTAGTTCCCCTGTGCTTTGGATTCATGCCCTCAGCTGATACTTCCCAAACTTCCTTGCTTTCATTGACCTCACTCTCCTGAAAAAAGAAAGCAGGACAGAATTTCTGGGAGGCCAGGCAGCAACTTCTGTTTGGAACTGATCAGAGTGGCTTGGTCAAATTCCTACCCAGATATCCCTCATTTCTCCCAGATCCAGTTATGGTCATTGAGCTGCCTCGCCCCCCGAAGTTCTGCAGTTCTCTTTCTTCCACAGCGATTTTCCTTGCTTCATATGAGCATGGTGCATGTTAATGATGGTAAGATCATGGTGCTATAGTTTTCAGTATAAAGCAATTAAGACAAAGTTGTTTTCAAAGAAATAAGGCAGAGAATAAATGGTAGGGGGGATGTTTGTGGTACCCATTGTAAGGACAAACAAAAAGAGAGCAAACTGCAAGCTCTAACAATATTTACCAACCTGAAAGTTAGGCAGTTCTATATAATAGCACCACCTTGTGATTCCTGGTAACACTACAACTAGGTTCCACTCCTATGTACATGCTTACCTGGGTAGTCTTATTAAGTTCTGTGGGATTTGCATCTATTATATAGAATGGGCACTGCACAGATAGTGCTACTGCCTTTCTCAGAAATACTTCCCCCCAAAAAGTGTATATTCTGATTATTATTTTATTTTACATGTAATCCATTCTATTTTGGACTTGTGTCTTTTATTTTTAATTGTATTTTTTGTATATGGATGCAATACCGTTCAATAAAAGTGTATTGTGATTCTTGCTATTGGGTTTGTTTTTAATATTTCTGTAAAGTAGAATTTGTCCTTTTTTTTCTTTTTAACCAACCAACCAACCAATGAACAAATTGCATCTTGTCTTCTGGGCTTAATCCTTTACAGGTCAGGGCCAATAGGAGTACTTGTAGGAGGGGTATATTTATTTATACCCCACTTTCCCCCCTGATGGGACTCAAGGCAGACCATTTGTTTCTAGTTGTCATTATGCCTGGTGCCAGCCAAAAAGTGGGTAGTGTTAACAAAGGTTCATAGAAACAGGCAAATTTCAGACTGTGGTTAATGAACATGGCTTGCGTCAATAAACCATAGTTAACACTAAACAGAAGTGGATACAGTGGTACCTTGGGCTAAGTACTTAATTCGTTCCGGAGGTCCGTTCTTAACCTAAAACTGTTCTTAACCTGAAGCACCACTTTAGCTAATGGGGCCTCCCGCTGCCGCCATGCCACCGGAGCCCGATTTCTGTTCTTATCCTGAAGCAAAGTTCTTAACCCGAGGTAAGCGGAGTCTGTAACCTGAAGCGTATGTAACCCGAGGTACCACTGTACTTACAATTTCTACCTGATGGCTAAACTTGTTAAAACACTACAGCAACAATAAAGACAGAAAAACAATATATTTATTTATTATTACATTTATATCCCATCTCTCCCAAGGAAACCCAGGTGACAAACACCTATAATAAAACTATACAATTATGGCTTCTACTAACACCAAAAAACAACAACACCCTTCTAAAACAGTTTTACAAATTCTAAGAAACAGTTAAAAACTTCAACAGCAGAAAAATTATCAAATAAGACAGATTAAAATAGCTTTCTGTAGCCTGGTGTTTTGTACTGCAGCTCCTAACATACCTGAATTTAAAAGGGACGGGGCAATAAAGGGTTGAGGATGCAGTCTGTCCCCAGCTGCTAATACTTCACTCATATCCGACCTACTTCAGGTCACTTTGAATCAAAAAGAATAATACAATTTTTATTTTGTGCATACTTTTGATCCTGAGCCTAATTTTAGTTGAATTTATAAATTATGTCCATTAGATGGAGCCCTTGTTCTACAAAAGAGATTACTGAATTTAGCGTCTTCTTAACACTACATTTCTTTATACGGGAGCGGGTTGTGCTGTGGTCTAAACCACTGAGCCTCTTGGGCTTGCTGACTGGAAGGTCGGCAGTCCGAATCCGTGCAATGGGGTGAGCTCCCGTTGCTCGGTCCCTGCTCCTGCCAACCTAGCAGTTTGAAAGCACGTCAGTGCAAGTAGATAAATAGGTACTACTGTGGCGGGAAAGTAAATGGCGTTTCCATGCACTCTGGCACTTGTCATGGTGTCCTGTTGCACCAGAAGTGGTTTAGTCATGCTGGCCACATAACCCGGAAAGCTGTCTGTGGACAAACACCAGCTCCCTCTGCCTGAAAGCGAGATGAGCACCCATAGTCACCTTTGACTGGACCTAACCATCCAGGGGTCCTTTACTGTAATACACTTTTTGGTCTTTAAGGTGGGAGTACTGTTCTCTTTGTTGTATTGCTAAAGTTGTACTGAGACCTACCTCACAGGGTTGTTGTGAGGATGAAAGACTGCGAAACATTTTGGCAAGCTGAAAACACTGTTACAAAAGTAGGAGGCTGCAGATGAGACTGCAATGTGCAGAGGCTTTATGTAGTATAGGACCATGGATTGCATTTTGCCTGCACACATCCAGAGGCAAGCGTGTCCCAGCAGGCATTTGCTGAGGACCGATATGCAAAATCCAGTGTCTGTAGGTCTGTAGGTCCCAGATTTTTAGCTGGTTTCCCCTCATGATTCCAAACCTGCCCTCCCCCAATTCAAGATCAGGGACAGGCAGGCTGGAGATCAGTTGGCTGTTGTTGCTGCTGCTGCTGATTATTCCTTATTTATCAGTATTTCATGTATATATCTACTCCACCTCACCCCCCCCCAGGAACTTAGGGTGGCATTAATGGTTCTCCTTTTCCCCATGCTTTCCTTACAACAACCCTATGAGGTAGGTTAAACTAAGAAATGGTGACTAGCCCATGAAACTATGCTTTGTGGCTGATTTTAACCCTGGCCTCCCACTTAATACCCCTGCATTTTATTACACATTCTGGAAAACAAGATGTCAAGCAAGCAAGCAAATAAGAAGCAAATAAGCTGGCTAGGTGGGGGGGGGGATAATATTTCCCCATAGGTCTGAAATGTTATGCTTGCTAGCAGTCCTGTGTAGCACCTTTAAGACGAGGCTTCCTCAACCTCGGCCTTCCAGATGTTTTGAGACTGCAATTCCCATCCTCCCTGACCACTGGCCCTGCTAGCTAGGGATCATGGGAGTTGTAGGCCAAAAACATCTGGAGGGCCGAGGTTGAGGAAGCCTGTTTAAGACTATCCAGTTCAGACTGCAATCCTGTACATACTTATCAGAGAACATTCCCCATGGGATTCAGTGGTGTTTACATATGAGTAACATACAGCCATTGTGTCTTGAATCTACACTAGAAACTGTGACAGTGGGAACCCCTTCTTAGCCAAGATAAGACACTTTTTGGCTAAGTGTTCATAAAACTGTGGTGCTATCAGTGTCCTGTCTGCTACTTTGTAATAGAGGGAGATAGTGAGAGAACCAGAACAGATTGAAACTGCACCCGTTTTCTCCCAGCAGAGAAGGAATTGTGACAGCGGTTGACCCCTTTCTGAACATTTTTCAGTTTAGTAAGCTGCTAATTATTTGTAAAACAAGAACAACAACAAGAACAAATGACAGTACTTCAAAGTTCACAGCATCTTTGCAAGGGAGAAGGATGGGGAGAATGTCAGAACTTGGCCCTGCCCCCAGTGGCGTAGCGTGGGTTGTCAGCACCTGGGGCAAGGCAAGTAATTTGTGCCCCCTAACCCGTGGATTTGCGCCCCCTAACCTGTGGATTTGCACCCCCTAACCCGTGGATTTGCGCCCCCTAACCCTAACCCCCAGATGTTGCGCCCGGTGCGGCCGGCCCCCCTGCACCCCCCACGCTACGCCACTGCCTGTCCTGTGACCTCTCATTGGCCACATCCCTCTGACCTCTTAGTAGCCCTCCCCCCCAGCAATCACTGGTAGTAGTTGCCCATAGTTCAGATGCATGGCTCATCTCCAGGAGTGATGTTTTCAGTACAGTGGTACCTCTTGTTACATATGCTTCAGGTTACAGACGCTTCAGGTTACAGATTCCGCTAACCCAGAAATAGTACCTCGGGTTAAGAACTTTGCTTCAGGATGAGAACAGAAATCGTGCTCTGGCGGCGCGGCAGCAGCAGGAGGCCCCATTAGCTAAAGTGGTGCTTCAGGTTAAGAACAGTTTAGGTTAAGAATGGACCTCCGGAACGAATTAAGTACTTAACCCGAGGTACCACTGTATTGTGAGCCCAAGTCTGCAGAACTCACTCCTGATGAGTAATAGGCAATAGAACGAATCTCCTCTCCCCCAACAGCAAGATGTCTATGACAAAAGTGTCTCTCACCAAATGTGAACTATGAAAAGGACTATGAATTGACAAAAGACTCACATTTCCCTGTTTATCTGTTTGCTTTGTAACTCAGAAAACCTTAATGAAAACTATTAAAAAGAGAGAGAGAGAGATCAGACAGGCCCTCTTCCTGTTGAACTCTGCTGAATTTCCAACACTTGGTGAAAAATTTTTTAATTTCAGCAGGCATTTTCTGATTAGTTCTAACTGATTTTTATCTTTTGTGACTTCACCGTACACTTCTTAGAGACTGCAATGTATATAAACTGTTGAAGTACACAACATACGCTTTTTTTCTGGCAAGCATTTGTCTGCTAAGTCCCTGACGTTTTAATTAAAGTTTGCATTTTACCTCTGGCCCATGTCTGTCCGTTGCATTTTTACTGCACTTTAATTGCATGCATTATTTTTATATGATACAGTGATTTCAAAATCATGACAAGCTGCCTTAAGTATTGCATAGGCACGAGAAGGTCAGGAGGAGGAAATGTTCATAGAAATTGAATTTTAACATGCCTAGAGTTAAGCTATGCATTCACCCTTCTTTGAAAAGTGACCCACGTGGCTGCTAGGAGGTACTCTTGGGTTTTGCACTGGGCTGCAGTTGCTTCTCCCTGCTCCCTGCTTCCCACGGAACCCTTGGCTCTGCATAAAATCTGCAAGGGTGAAGCTTCCTCATTGTTGCAGAACTGCTTTACTTCCAGACTACTAGGGATCTGAATTTCAAATGATGTGCATCTGCTGCTTTAGCGTAGTGTCTAACAGACTGAGAACCTAACAGCACAACGCTGTACTCATTGCTACTGACTTCCAGGCAGAGATGGGGCAGAAATTCATTTCAGTTTGCCCTTAAAGGGGAACTTCCCAATAAAGAAGACACAAACCAAAATACAACTATCCTTGAATAATCAACACTATTTTTCTGAATTTTGTGATGCGATTCTCCAACCAAGTAGGGTAAGAGATGCCCTAGAGACTGTATATATTCGCAAGAAGAACATACAAAAACGAATTCTGTTAGGGGGAAATGGATTGCCAGAAGGTGTATATTAGTAAAAAAAAAACCTGCATACAAATATGTATTTATTTGGAGAACTTTGCACTAAACGTTGATGGGTTTGTGATTTTTTTAAAAGGGCAAATTGCTGCAGAAATGTGGAGAACTGAATTTAAGATTGGCGGTGCTTTTTTCCTGGGGGGACGCAGGGGTACGCATACCCCTAAACATTTAGTGAATCTTTGTACTTTTGTCCATTTACTGTATTCATTTTTCCCAATTTGAACTATAAAATGGTGGTTTTCTTGGGTCAAATGAGAGTACCCCTAAACATTATTTTTTTTAAAGCATTGAGAAATGCCGAGAACCAAAGCTGATTCATCCATCCCTCCTCCCAGTGTGTAGAGGATAGGCTGTAGAGATGTGAAGCAGGAGGTTCCTTGTTCAGATCTCACTTTATGCCACCAGTTCACTAGATGGCCCTTAGTCCACAGCTGGTCAACATGTGCTTCTTTGTCCTAGCAGCCCTGAGTGCAGTTTGAAACCTGCATAGCACCTCACCATGCTATTGCTCTAGTAGCCTAATTGAATTAAGCTATAAAGAACATAAACATGGGAACATCATAAGAGCGCTGCTGGATCAGACCAAAGGCCTGTCTAACATCCTGTTTCCCACAGTGGCCAACCTAATGCCTAATGGGAAACCCGGAGGCAGGATGTGAGCTCTCTCCAGCTCCTCCTATGCTGCAGTTTAAGACTGGCTAGGTGGAGATGATGTGACTTCAGCCCAAGTATTGCCTGATTATAGATTCTGAATTTTTCTCATGAACCGATGTGAAGCTGCTGTCTGCCTTTTAGGCGGCCTTAGGCAAGCCACGCTTGTTCAGGCAAACCTCCTCCACCAAGCTGTAATATGGGGATAATAACATCCCCTCCAACATTTCTCTAATGAAGGGAGACAAAGGATGAGCAAGTGAAATCCTCAGTGATATACTGGTCATAATTGGTCATAATACAGATAATTGGTCATAATACAGACATGGAAAGCATGGGAACAATATGAATATGAATATAAAATTTACAACATGTTATGGTCTAAGTGGGGGATGCGGGTGGCACTGTGGGTTAAACCACAGAGCCTAGGACTTGCCAATCAGAAGGTCGGCGGTTTGAATCCCCGTGACGGGGTGAGCTCCCGTTGTTCGGTCCCTGCTCCTGCCAACCTAGCAGTTCGAAAGCACATCAAAGTGCAAGTAGATAAATAGGTACCACTCTGGCGGGAAGGTAAACTACATTTCCGTGCGCTGCTCTGGTTCGCCAGAAGCGGCTTAGTGCCACAACCCCAGAGTCAGCCACGACTGGACCTAATGTTCAGGGGTCCCTTTACCTTTACTATGGTCTAAGAGAAAATTATATGAAAATGATATGTTGATGGTATCTAATACTGAGTAAATGTATAAATCTTTATACAAAAATGCATAAATCTAAATCAAATGAGTGTTGGAAATGTAAAGAGAAAGAAGGTTCTTTTTATCATATGTGGTGGTCTTGTAGTAAGGCTTCCTCAACCTCGGCCCTCCAGATGTTTTGAGACTACAATTCCCCTCATCCCTGACCACTGGTCCTGCTAGCTAGGGATTATGGGAGCTGTAGGCCAAAAACATCTGGAGGGCCGAGGTTGAGGAAGCCTGGGTTAAAGCTTACTGGGAAATGATATATAATGAATTGAAAAGGATGTTTAAAATAACTTTTGTAAAAAAAACACCCAGAAGCTTTTCTTTTGGGAATTATAGGGACAGAACTACCTAAACTGTATAGAAACTTATTCATGTACGCTACTACAGTGGCAAGAATGTTACTTGCCCCAACATCGAAAGAAGCAGAAGACCCAGCAAAGGAAGAATGGATACAAAAACTTACAGAATTTGCAGAAATGGTGAGACTTACCAGGAGGAAAAGAAATCAAGATAACAAACCTTTTATAAAAGAATGGAAATGGTTTATTGTATATTTACAGATAAATTGTGAACAGATAAGAACATTGGCAGGATTATTGTAATAACCTGCAGTTTTATAAGAGTATATATTTAAAGTAGATGAATAAATGAGCAAATTAAGTTAATTTGGATATGCAAAAGATATTAAAAATAAATTTAAGGAACCGCAGAAAGAGGGGGAAGGAAGTCAAATTTTGAAATGTTAAAATGATTGTAAAATTAGTGAAATGTAGAAATCTGAAAAGCATAAATAAAATTAAGCAAAAAACATTTCTCTGATGAAAATAGGGATGTCCTGAGGATTATCTGAGATCAAATCTGAAACTGGGACGGATTCTGTATATCTAGGATCGTCCCTGGAAAATAGGGACACTTGGAGGGTCTGTCCTATTGGCTTACCTTACAGGCCTGTTGTAAGCCTTATGTGAATTGTTTTGGAAACCCTAAGTGCAATATTTAATCATGATTGCTACTGATGTGTTTTCCCGGTGAATCTACATGTGTTAGCAGAGTCAAAATGACTTAGCAGAGTCAAAATGTAGCTTGGCAGTCAAAAATTGGGCTGAAATTACACGGGTTTTTTTGGCAATTAACAGTGTTATTGTGGGAACAGCTAAAGGAAGCATTTTTCGGTCTGGCAAGTAATGTGTCTTGCAAGTTCATAAGCAACAGACCTCTGCACTAAAACAAGAAAAGGTTCTGCATCTGAAATAGGTTTTTTTAAATAGCTTTGTAGGTATACATATACAGATGAGGACAAATGAGAAACTGAGTTTCGATTAGTACATAATTAGGGGGAAGGGAGTTTGGGCTGCAGGGAATCTGTTGATCGCTGAAAATCCTGTTTGGATCCTTTGAGTTTCTGGATCATTAGCTGCTCACACATTTCTAAACATTTCTCCAAAACTCCTAGGGCTAGAAAGAAGTTTCTTGTGAAAGCCAATATTCTGAAAGGACTGCTAATGAGCATTCAATTTTGATTCAGCACAGCATGATTTTGGCCAACCAGATTTTAGTCAGTTACGTCATTTCCTAAGGTGTTTCTGTGCCAGCTATCAGAATAAAAGCAAATACAAATCATCCACGTGATCCAAATCCTGTTTGTGTTAGAGAAAAGTAAAATAAATATAACCCATTTTTAAAAGTGCCATGGTGTTAAAGGACAAAAATAGTGAAGTAAGAAACCGTATCTCTAAATTTAAGCATTCCAGCAAATACAACCCAAACCTATGTTGTGTCTTGTCACATGTCGTGTGTGTTTTTGGGGTGGTCGTGTTATTATGAGGTTTGTCATTTTAAGGCTGCATAAACATATATAGGCAATCCTGTGCATGCTTACACAGAAGTAAGCCCCATAGTGTCAAGGGGGCTTACTCTCATGTAAGTATGCATAGGATTCTGACCCTAATCCTCTTTTGGATCATTGCCTTTGTGGTCTCAAGACTGTATAACTATTTAATTGAGGTTGGAGTTTAGTTTGTACCTCGTGCCAGTGGTTTTTTTCTTCAAAAAATGTTTAGGGGTACTCTCATTTTCCTACTCATATTGAAATACTGCCCCTCAATGAGGCCAAACTTAGATTCACAAAATGTTTAGGGGTATGCGTACCCCTGTGTCCCCCCAGAAAAAAGCACTGCCTCATGGCATCCTAAAACAAAATGGAGACACTTGCAGGAAAAAGGATAAAAATGGCATAAGAACACAGCAAGTTTAAATTAAACGTGTTTATGGAATGAGTGGTGGATTTTAGCCACCAGGGTTTTCGGAGAATTTGGAGATGTCAGAACAACAAAACTGAAAAGTTTCGGTTAATTTTGGCGGCTTGTGGCCCAGGAGAAGCAATGTTGGACCCAGAATCCCTTGGAGTAACAATGATGTGGTGATTAATAATAATAACCTGTGCTTTTTTTCCAAATAAAAAAAGAAAGTTTAGGGCTACTTTGGTTTTGACTCAAGAAAATCACCATTTTACAGTTCAAATTGGGAAACATAAACACAGTAAATGGACAAAAGTACAAAGATTCACAAAACGTTTAGGGGTATGCACCCCCTCTGCGTCCCCTCAGGAAAAAAATGCTGATAACAACACTAATATACACAAAAGTTCCTGTACAAAGAGATGACACAGGACCTGCTCTCAAGTTTACGCTTTTAAATACAGTGGTACCTCGGGTTAAGTACTTAATTTGTTCCGGAGGTCCGTTCTTAACCTGAAACTGTTCTTAACCTGAAGCACCACTTTAGCTAATGGGGCCTCCAGCTGTTGCCGCGCCACCGGAGCACAATTTCTGGTCTCATCCTGAAGCAAAGTTCTTAACCTGAAGCACTATTTCTGGGTTAGCGGAGTCTGTAACCTGCAGCATATGTAACCTGAGGCCTATGTAACCTGAGGTACTACTGTATATGTTATAAGTATACGGAAAGAAGCTACTTCAGGAACCAAATTTCCCACTTTCATAATGGCCAGGTAAGATGGCCAAGGAGAAGAATGTGTTGGGCAAGGAGGGGCAAAATGACAGTTGGTGTTAGGATATAGTTCTGTTCCACCTTAAAAGAGAACAGGCATGGCTGTTGTGTGTCACATGCCTGTTTACTTCCAGCACAGGCTTGCTGGGAACTTCCGTTTGTATATTGCTTCTGCATTGCTCCTGTTTGCTGGACACGAAGGGGAGGAGACATGTTTTTTCCTTTGTTCCTGAACTATGTTGAATAAATGCTGTAAATATGCTGACACATGTCTCTGTCCGCCACTTCCGTTGTGAGGATTTATTCACTCTGCTGATAAGAGCGTGCACAGCTTCTAAACGTATCTGAGGCTCATGTCACTGATTGATGCTGTACCAGAGATCGCCTGGCTGCTGGCCGGTGGCTGGAGCCAGCTGGGGGCCTGCCTGGTGCCCCCGTTGCCCCGGCAGTATCCCATCAGTTGGTCCCAGGCAGGGCCGTCTTTAGCAGATGTGGCGCCGGGGTGCAAATATCCACCCAGCGCCCCCAAATTACCATGGACAGTGTTGGAATGGACGTAGCTGCGCACTCCCAGCCATTGGGGGGGCACAACTCTCCCCCATGCTGCTGGGGGAGAGCGATCCTTGGAGAGGCTTGGGAGTGAACTTGCGTCCCTCCCAAGCTTCCTCGGGAGGAGAGCGATCCCTGCAGAGGCTTGGGAGGGAAGCTGCGTACCCGCCAGCCTTATGGTTGGCGGGGCGCAGGTGGCGGGCGTGCAGGGAAAGGGGAGGCCGCTGGCAAAGCCACGCAACTCCCCCACTTGCTGGGGCGCCCCTGAGAGGCCGGCGCCCTGGCGCGACGCACCACTAAGCCCTATGGGAAAGACGGCTGTGGTCCCAGGCCCAGTTGAATTGATGGAGCGAGCTGTACTGATTCATCCTTTCCCCTGCTGCGGGCAACTGTGCTGGTGCTGGGGGCTAACCGAGAGGCAAAGTCTGAATCCAGTCCGAGGTCAATGGTGCGGTATGGAGGCTGTCCGTCAAAGCTGTAGCTGGGTCCAAGGCGGGGAGGCGGATGGGGTCAGGAACTCTGGCAGAAAAGCAGGACAGGGTGCAGGCAGGAACAGGCTAGCAACAACCTGGAACTGGTGCTGACTAGCTTTTATCTGCCCCGAGGCATAGGGTGGCCCCAGTCCACTGGTGACTCGCTTCTCCTGGCCTGGAGGTGAGCACTCCTCCTGCAGGAACTTAGTTCCCTCCACCTCTCTGCCCTGAACCTCTGCAGCTCAGGAGAGGCTGGAGGGTTACCGGACCCAGAGGCAACCACCTCTTCCCCTGACGGGGCTGAGAGTGGAGCACCTGCAGGCAATGGGTCCTCCATCCCCTCAGGGGCCAGAGCAGACTCAGCTGGTGCCTGCACCTGAGGATCCAGCACAGGTGAGGACCCTTCAGGCTCAGGCCCCAGCCCCGGCTCAGCTGGTTCTGGAGGCGGGGACTCCTGTGCAGGCTGGGATTCCTCAGATTCAGCCTCTGAGTCCGAATCCCAGGCCATCACAGCAACTCTGATACTTGACACAGCATGGTTGATGACACACAATCGGTTGTTATCCTTTCAGGAGCTGCCTCTCTAGATGTGGAGGGAACATGGAGAGCAGTGGTCAGTATTTGCTCAAGAGTTAAAATCTGGATTTAAGGATCCTGAGAAATCCTTCCACTTCTGGAGCTGCACGCAGCTGGATTCCAGGAGCTCCAAGCCCGACATGCTCGTTCCCAACCCCGTTCTTACTGAAGGGTAAACAAAAGGGGTTTGCCAGTTCAGCCATTTTTTGGCCTAGAGAGGTGCCCAGTGCTAAGCAGCCAAGGTTGAAAAATCCTGGCTGTAGCAACTTGTCTAAGGTCATCTCGTGCGTCAGAGGTACAGCCAGGAATAGAATGCAACTCTCCTCTTCTCCTGACATGCAGCCCACACTGCCTCTTCTGTGTATTAAAAAGAACCAGCCTGCTTAAGCCTATTTCACTGCTTATATATTTATCTTTTGGAATTTGTGGAAAAGACTTAAAAATACACGGGACAAATTACCCGACATATTTCTTCGGGGGTGGGGTGGGGGGTGGGGAGTGCGTATCTTAAATGCAGCCAAGTATGGAGTGTGTGCCAGGTGCCTCAATAATTACTCATTTTCTGTTATTATTATTTTTAAATCCGAAAAAAATACAGAGTGGGGATGAGGTAATTTTAACAGAATCATCATTTCCCACTCTCTCCTCTTCTCCCCTTCTTCTTCTTAATTGGGGGTGTGACGCATGCTGTTGGAGAGGATGGACAGCACAGGCGCATTTAATGTAATTACTGGTGTTGAGGGTTTCATAGAATCATTTCATAGAATCATAGAGTTGGAAGGGACCCTGAGGGTCATCTAGTCCAACCCCCTGCAAGGCAGGGATCTTTTGCCAAACGTGGGGTTCGAACCCACAGCCCTGAGATTAAGAGTCTTCTGTTCTACTATCTGAGCTTTTTACTTTAAAGGAGGGGGGAAGGGCCTTGGCCCTTTTTAATTTTGTATATTAAGCAATATAAAATATATATGCTTAAACATACCAATTTATTTATTTATTTATTTTACTTACTTATTTATTTATTTATTTACTTACTTACTTATCCAAGGGTAAAGAAAAGGAACCTGTCATTCTTAAACCATTGTGCTGTACGGAAAGTTCTGGTTTTAAAATGTGTGGGGTTTTTTTTGGGGGGGGGGTTATTGGATTGTTGTTGTTTTTATTTTGATTATGTATTTTGTGGATTTTTATTTTGATTTTATTCTGTGAACCGCCCTGAGACCTACAGGTATAGGGGCAGTATATAAATTCAATGCACAACAACAACAACAACAACAACAACAACAACAACAACAGAAAGACTTTAGGTGCTTTTAGATGGGGCTTTATATCACATGCAGGTTCTTCAGATCCATAGCTGTCAACGTTTCCCTTTTTTTAAGGGAAATTACCTTATTTTGAATAGGATTCCTCGCAAGAAAATGGAAAAGTTGACAGCTATGTTCAGATCCAGTTTTTACGTGTGCACATTTCTGGCCTCTTAACTTCCACACTTTTTAAAAGCACTTCTTTTAACACCCTCCCTGCCAGGAAGTACTGTACTTGAGAACACAAGAGCAAGTATTATTAGTCTTAATTACAATATTTCACAATCAGCAAAATAGGGACTTGTGCTTTTGGGAGAGTTAAAAAAGTAATTTTCGATTTTTTTAACATGGTGCCTTGTGAAAGAATATTTATTTGACTAAGGCTTGGGCAAGACCTCTGCATCATCATTTTTCATTATTACTGAAAGCCTGGTATATGTACTACAATTACAGTCTCTGAGGTAATCACATTTGAGTACTGTGTGGTGATCTTGAGAGAACAGCTGCTTTGAAGAGGTTGGCTTTTATTTATTTATTAAAATTTAAATACACCTTTATTGTAACACACACCCCCTCAAAGCAGTTGTTGAAATTCGAATGTGACTTCGCCATTAAGCAATTGGTGGGAATAGACACACTTGTATGATGGGCCATTGGAAGCAAAATGTCATTGGGATGTGGTGCTAGAGGCCACTGACTGAAATGTCACCACACATGTGACAAAACCCCAGTGGTGTAACGTGGGTTGCTGGTGCCTAGGGCAGGGCAAGCGTTGCGCCCCCTGGTGGACTGGGCAGCTGGGGTGGGGGCATGTGCCAGGGGGAACACGTGGAGCTTTTGCAGAGGGTGAATGGAGCCCACCTCCAATAGGTTCCTTGCCCGCTGCCCCATCCACCTGCCCACTGGATCAACCCGTCTGCTGCTGCGCCTCAGCTGCCAGGGCTCTGAACCTGCAGTGGTGGCGCCCGATTGTGCCGAGGTGGAATCCTGGCCGCACCAGCCTGCGTGGCAGAATTCCCACTGACTTCACTAGTTTCTGGATTTTACCCGAGACTTGGGAAACGTTTCTTCATAGTTTCCAGCTCCGGCGCATGAGAAACCTTCATAAGTGGGTTTGTTTTGAACAGTTGCCTGTAGACTTGGATTCTGTCAGCGCACGTCGCTGGACTGACACTCAGCAGCCCCTCAAGAGCTATTTTTAAGGGGAAGGTGTGCTCACTGTGGTAAGTTCTAGAGTGAGGCATCCTTTGCGGACTTTTCTTTTCAAAAGCATGTTGATTTTGCTGTCATGGAAGAGAAGAGTGTGTGACTTAATAGACTGGAAGGAAGAAACGAAAACAGATGGCACAGTTACCTTCGAACCTCGCCAAGTAAAAGCCTATTTTCTATTCCTTTTTCATGTGATGCTTAAAAATAAGTTGTAGCGGACTGCTGGCTTGTGCGCTTCAGGCAGTTCCCCAAAAGTTCTGCTGGGCTTCCAAATACCTGGGGGTTGTAGCTTGTGGTTGTAATCCCATCTGGCACACTTGGTTCTTCTGTATCAATTATCTCTTTTCCAGGTCTAGAGTTGCCAAACTGTGTTGTAAACAATACTTTGTCTGTGGATGGGTGTGGGTTTTTTGAAAAAAATCAAGGGGTGGAAGTAGAGGCTGTTCTGTTTGGGCAAATGGAGCACTGTCATCCCAACCTCAGCCAGCTCCAGCTACCTGCCTTCTTACTCACAATGAACCCAGGGGGTTGGCACTGCCTGGCACCTTCTTAGTCTCTATGTTGCACTTGTAGAACCCAGGGAGGAGGATGCAGATAAAATTAGAATCAATGGGCTCTCTCTGCCATTGGCTCCATCATCTACTGTTGTCCTCCTTGCCTTCCACCCTACCTGTCCTGAAAACCACCAGCCCATACAGCCCAACTGTCCCATCTTAAGCAGAACATCCCAGATTAACAGAATGCTTCCTGGCTTCTGATCCCAATCCCGGATGTCCCTGTGCTGGGCCCAGGGGTTATCCCAAGCAACGCGGTCCAGGTCCAGTCCCAAATCCAAATATTTTGCAAGGAGTCAGTCCGACAGGGCCAAGGCAGGAAACCAGGCTAGGTCAGATACAGGATCTCAGGCAGGTTCTGGCAAACAGCAATGTTGCTCCTGCAACCTGGGGTGGGGTCCAGCAGCCTTTTATCTCTGTCGGGGTAATGGCCGGTCCTGATCCCCCGGTGACTCACCTCCCTGTCTCGCCCAAAGACGAGCACTCCTCCTGCGAGTACTCTTCTCTCAGACCTCAGTCTCTGCAGCTTGGGAGACATTAGTGGGTTACTAGACCCAGGGGCCGCCTCAGCCTCCCCTGACCCAACTGGTAGGGGAACAGCTGTAAGTGATGGCCCAGCTGAAGGCAACAAGGTTATCCCCGCATCTGGAGCCAGGGCAGAACCCAAAGATGCCTTTTAACCTTTTCCACGTGGGCGTTGCCCAGTTATCTTTCTCCTTCCGCCACGGCTTTCCAGCCAATGTACTTCCAGAAATATAGTAGTGTCATCAGTGAAGAGATTTTAAAACAAAACAAAACAAAACAAAAAACACCCTACACCTTTTTTGTGTCACCATTGGCAGAGGTTGGTGCTCAGTCAGAGCAAACTCCTCTTTCTAAATAGTGTTATTCCAGGTTCAGAATACATTCAACAAAATTCTGGATAAGAAGCCTGGTGCAAAAACACAGAAGGGTGTGTCAGTAAGACACCTCAAGGGTAGTCAAGCCTCCTGAGACCTGGCTAGGTGGCTAGTCTCCACTGAGAATTGGTCCTCATTAAAAAAAATTATCTCCAAGGAGCTTTGCAGTGAAAACTTTTAACATAACACAGTACAAAAACATCATCTGCTTTTTGAGCCTTCTGTTAAACTAATAACATCAAGGAGATGAGAGTGCAGCTCCCCTATTAAAATGGTGGATATCCACTTCTAAAAACTCATGCCTAAATCCATCAAAATGCTCATAGGTTTCAGCTCCTCTAACTAATTGTATTTGCATGATTTTGGAAGGGATTGTGTTTCCTTCTGCTAGCGGTGGCGGTAGGGAGATTGTAAACTAAGTTCAGAAACTTCTTCATCAACCTGTTTAGATTTTTAAGTTGCTGGTTGTGAGGACTTGGTCTGCACGAGAGTGTCACTCACACTGGTCACAGGGGAGGACAGCCATGGTTAAAAGAAAATACTTGACTTCCCCTCCCCACCCCTACCTCCCACATCCTTTCTCCCCAAAGGACACCGCGCAAGCAACACAAAGAGCTTTGCCCTCTCACAGGCTCCCATTGTGCACTTAAAGGAAATGCAGGAGACATTTAAATATTTCCAAACCAAACAAGACATCCTGGAGGATTCTCCTCCTGTGGCCTCATTATCTGCTTCTGCCTGTTCTTAAAAGAACTTGAAAGAGCTGTCGCACGCCAGGGCTGTGCTTAAACAGGACTATGAAGGGACAAAAAATGGGAACAGACGGCCTCGACACTCATCCCTTTTGTTTTCTTCCTGACATAACATTTGGAACGACTCATCGAGGAATGACCGGGGATAAGCACTTAACTATGGAGATGTTACATCAGAAATAGGTTAAGCCACTTAATATTTCAAGGGGCGGTCTTCTAATTGTCTTGATTCCTTCAGGATAATAATAATAATAATAATAATAATAATAATAATATTTTAATTTGTATCCAGCCCATCTGGATTTCCCCAGCCACTCTGGGTGGCTTACAACATATATATATATATATATATATATATATATATATATATATATATATATCCCCACCAAACATTAAAAACAAAATATCCTATACAAGCAACAAACCAATAAATCAATAGAAACGAATAACAACAACAATAATGACAGTAACAACAACAACCAGTTTGCCCAAATTAAAGTACCCGTCAACCCCAACTAAGCATTTCTTCCAGGCAGCATCCCTTTTATATGGCTAGCTCATCATGACCCAGCTTTTTAAATGTATATACTCAGATCAGAGAGACATCTCACAAGCCCGAGACATAATGTCAGGATCAGCTCTTAGACGCCAGTATTTAAATGTATCTTAAACCACCTTTGTAAAAAAGGGAGAAAAAGTTATTCAGTGAGAAATTAGCTTTTGGATACTATATAATGAAAATACCAATGATTCTTGCCCCAGGTCAATATACTGTATGTATTCCATTTATCACAACACGATCAGAGATGATCATTTGACAAATGGAAGCCCACTATTTATTTATCCCTTTATAAGCAGGCATGCAATGAAATAACTACAGCTTCTATCTATGGAGTGCTAGTTGCTATTTGTTTTCATTTCATGCTTCATTCATTAGTCTGCCAGTACTATGGGGCAAGAAGGAGGCCTTTTTTGGCTTCTAGCTAACAGCAGAAAACATTCCCCAAGACCTTTCCTGTAAATTTAGAAACCTTCGGATTGCAGTAAGTTATTGCTACAAGTCGTTTGCTTCATCTTCCAGTATATGCTTTTTCAGAGAAAGGGGCAAATTATTAGCTAGAGTTCTTTATTATGTCCTGACACTGTGAAAATTGGATTTTCTGATAAACCACCTTTTATATCTCTCTGGCAAATCAGTCATGACTTCAGAAATTGGCAATCTGTTTTAAAATAGTCCCTCCGACTAATAACACATTTGTGAAAGCAGAACAGAAGAAAAATCTTGTGTGTGTGTGTTTTAAGAATCCTGGGGGTCTAGATTTTGAGCATTTGTTTAAAACAGCTTTCTGATTCTAGTAGCTGCATGGCCATGCTGGAAAACGTGATTGTATAAAGCTGAAGAACAAATCAGAAGGAGGCAAGTAAAAAGAGGGGGGGGGGAGTTTGTTTATTTGTATTACTCCAACTTAAAGGGGGAAAGGTTGTGTCCAATCCAATCTGTTCTAGATATAGAAGCAATCTTCCAAATGCATAATCAATGTACAAACTGAAGGAATGCAACGTGCATCTAATTCGAAGCACGGCAAATCGCACAGTAAGCTTCAGTGAATGAACACGGTGGAGGACCTTAAGGTCCACAAATGACAACATTTTGGAGGTCCCAAGTCGCAAGGTGGTTAGATTGGTCTCAACTAGGGACAGGGCCTTTTCAGTCCTGGCCCCGACTTGGTGGAGCGCTCTGTCAGAAGAGACTAGGGCCCTGCGGGACTTGACATCTTTCCTCAGGGCCTGCAAGACAGAGCTGTTCCGCCTGGCCTTTGGTTTGGACTCAGTCTGACCCTTATGTTTCCCTCCCCTTATGGTTTTGATCTACGGGCTACTTTTAAAATGAGGCTGCATGTTAAATTGCTTTTTAACCTGTATTTTAAATTGGGTTCCCCCCCCTTCCCCCTATTATGTTTCTACTGTGATTTTATTGGTGTTAGCCTCTCTGAGACCGGCTCTGGCCGGGGAGGGCGGGGTATAAATAAAATTATTATTATTATTATTATTATTATTATTATTATTATTATTATTATTATTATATATATATATATAATAATAATAATGCGAGTCTTTGGGTTGCTTTAAAGCACCTTCATGAAATTCAAGAAGCGAACCCATATAGCAGATCATGTCCAGGGCTGTGGTGAGCGGCCACTTTGGAGGAAAGGTATATTGCAGTGCAAATGCAAGAGACCCGACGACCATTGTGGTCATCATGAGCAAAAGTGGCATCGTTTAACTGCAGGCTATTTAAACATACACAATGGCTGCCTCTCCTGGTCTCATGAAGTGCTTGCCACACATCTGCCAGCTCAGATCAAGGTGCCCACCCCCGGTTAGTCTACACATGCATTAACAAAGGCTGACTCATTCTTTAAAAATAAAATAAAATGCAGGCTACTGTTTTCCTTGGGGAGGAGGGAGCCTAGATTCTGGTGCCCACTGCTGCTCCTACCACTGTCTCTCACACAAGAGTGGTCTTTCATATCTCTGCCGCTTCCTATTGTTGTTGGCAGTCTGCTGTGTGCCTGCGCTCTCCAGGGATCTCTACAGCATTTGGATAAACATTGACTCCTTTCTTCTGCAGAACATCCGCCCTCCCTGATACCAAGCCTACAGGCTGATGGTCACGTTGCACATTTTATAGGGGTTTGTTGGGATGACTTTATTACTTTGGAAGCATGCTTTGAGGATACTGACTTCCACTGTGTTTCTCTCTTGCGGGTGGATGGATTTGGG
Organism: Podarcis liolepis; assembly: GCF_965112155.1. NCBI lineage: Eukaryota > Metazoa > Chordata > Lepidosauria > Squamata > Lacertidae > Podarcis > Podarcis liolepis. Next base: position 66,106,983 of record NC_139560.1, on the reverse strand, counting down.
ACCTTCTCTCCAAAGGACAAGGAGGCCATTGATTTTCACCGCACTGCGTATATAAAGCTAAGACTCTTTCCCAAGAAAGAATGCTTCTTCTCTAAAGAATTCGGTCAATGCAAAGCCCATTGTTTACTTCAGATATTTGATAATAATTGGCAGTCACTCCAACTGTGAGGTCCCAGAAGGGCTATGATTTTTATTCTTTTTTAAGAACACACGATTCTGAATACAGTGGTACCTCGGCTTACAGATGCTTCAGGTTACAGACTCTGCTAACCCAGAAATAATACCTTGGGTTAAGAACTTTGCTTCAGGATGAGAACATTCGCTCCATTAGCTAAAGTGGTACCTCAGGTTAAGAACAGTTTCAGGTTAAGAACGGACCTCCGGAACGAATTAAGTTCTTAACCTGAGGTACCACTGTACAGGATGTGCTTTCATTTTTAAGCAATAAGAGAGAAACAAGCGCTTTTAAAGGGGAAGCCTGAATCTTTTCATAGTACAGTCGACGCTCAGGTTGCGAATGTGATCCATGCGGGATGCACGCAACCCGCAGCATTCTGTGCACGCGCGGGTTGTGATTCGGCACTTCTGCGCATGTGCAAAGCGCGATTTAGTGCTTCTGCGCATGCACTACCGCCAAAACCCGGAAGTAACCCATTCTGGTACTTCCGGGTTTCGGAGGTCCGTAACCCGAAAAAACGCAACCTGAAGCAGCTGTAACCTGAGGTATGACTGTAATTCTTTTGCATCAGGCACATGGCAGGTAGAAGGGGGAACAGAGCAGACAAATGCATCTGCTGAGACTTAGGACAGAACTACACATTACCATGCAAAACAGCATTTCCTTGCACCCCTGTTTGCCAATATAGCATGATTCCGGGGGCAGAAAGAAATTTGCGGGGAGGGTAATTGGTGGTGCAGATCTGCCTTTAGCTTCAAGTACCCCAGAGTTCAAATTTATGGGAGTTTCTGTGTTGCCTTTTTGTTATTGTATTTATGACAGTCATGTATTTCATAGTTTACCTGGTAACCCACTAGGAATTCCATATAGGTGAGTGAGATGACTGGTGCAGGAGGAATGGATCGATCTGCCCTTCTTCTGACAGCACACTTGGGCTACATACACATTAGTGACTTAAAACACAGCAGGGTTGTTATGTACTAAGCTTGGATCCTAGAACAATAGGCAGGTAGGATCCTAGAATGCAACAACCTGATTGGCCTGCAGGAGCAGCCCAATCAGACTCCAGGAGGAAGTCAATCAGCCTATTAGGCCGGTAGGATACTAGGATGCAACAACTGATTGGCCTGCAGAAGCAGCCCAATCAGGCTCCAGAAGGGAAACATCAACCAATCAGACAGGACTCATTGTGTAAATAATGTATATAAAGCCTGAGGTTTTGGGGGAAATTCATTCATTGTTTTTTGAGCTGCGATAAAGAGCATGAAATCACTACGAGACTCCAAGTATATTTCAAAGGTCATACTCCACACACGCTGCTGTCTTTCAAGTCACACTTGCGCATTGCTGTGCACAGCAGAGAAGAGGCGAAAATGTGCTCACCTGATGAGCATTACCTGTTAGGCTTCCCCATGCCTTCAACTCCCCAAACTCCTATTCACGAAGCTGTCATCCACCATCTGTCATGCGCTGGTTCTATCCCTGCCCCTAGCTGTAGAAAGCAACATGAGCCCAACTTGCTGGAATGTGTAGATTGTAAGTCTAGATAGACTGTGGGTCAGATCCATGCTCTGCTGATGAATCATGAGAGATCACCTCCATGATCCTGTCCAGCAGATTCCCTGAAACTTTTACACAAAACCCTCTGTTCCCATATCCTGTGCTGCAAATACTTCTCTTGTTAGTAAGCTAGCTGTTTTCTCCACCCTGGACTTCCTTGACTCATTCTTACTCCTCTTGGCTCTCACACTGCATTGAAGGGATTGAAGATAAAGCGGAACACTGGCTTGTGATGTGGGGGGGGGGGAGAGGTGACCCCAAAATTTGTTACCCCCTCTAGCCCCCCCCCACTGCCTTCCTTCCCCCCTCTAAATTTCAATTGGTTTTCAAACAATACAATATTCCCATAACATTTTGATTTCCCACCCTTACTTCCATGATGTTTCTATTACACCCCACATTACATTCCTTTACCATTCTCATTCTTTTGCTTATATTTCAAGTCCTGCCTGTGATTTCATTTGACTATAATATTTTCTCAGATAATCTGAAAAGGGTCTCCACTCTCCCACAAGCATTTCTTTTTTTTTGGCCTCCTATTTTTGCATTCAGTTTCGCCATCTCCACATAGTCCAATAATTTCAAAGTCCACTCCTCTTTTGTTGAAACTTCTTCCCATTTCTGAGCATATAGAATTCTGGCTGCAGTGGTAGCAAACACAGACAGTTTAACCAACTTTTTGGGGACATCTGCCCCTATTATTCCCCAAAGAAATGCTTCAGGCTTTGGGAGGATAACTATTTATGAATTTTCTTCAATTCATTATGTATCATTTCCAAAAAAAACCCCTGTCACCATGCTAGACACCAGACTTTGGGAAGGAGGCGCTAGGCTCTGGCAGGGTCCCAGAGCCCTTCCACCTCCTTCCCAAAGCTGGGAAAGCACTAACTAGGCTTTGGGAAGGAGGAAGGAGGACTCTAGGACCCCATCAGAACCCTCACATCTCCCCGCAAAACTCCAGTGCCTTGCTTACCTGGCTTTGGGAAGGCAGTGCGAGGGCTGGGGGGGATGTAAAATGTTGCTGAGGGCCACACAAAAAGCCTTGAGGACTGCATGCAGCACTTGGGCCATATATTGGACCACCCTGATCTAGGTATATCAGCTAAGCTGCAGTGATGGCCAAACTTGGCCCTCCAGCTGTTTTGGGACTACAATTCCCATCATCCCTGACCACTGGTCCTGTTAGCTAGGGATGATGGGAGTTGTAGTCCCAAAACAGCTGGAGGGCCAAGTTTGGCCATCACTGAGTTAAGGAGGTAAAGGTAAGGTAAAGGGACCCCTGGCCATTAGGTCCAGTCGTGGCCGACTCTGGGGTTGCGGCGCTCATCTCGCTTTATTGGCCGAGGGAGCTGGCGTACAGCTTCCGGGTTATGTGGCCAGCATGACTAAGTCACTTCTGGCGAACCAGAGCAGTGCATGGAAATGCCGTTTACCTTCCCGCCGGAGCGGTACCTATTTATCTACTTGTACTTTGACATGCTTTCGAACTGCTAGGTTGGCAGGAGCTGGGACCGAGCAACGGGAGCTCACTCCATTGTGGGGATTCGAACCGCCGACCTTCTAATCGGCAAGTCCTAGGCTCTGTGGTTTAACCCACAGCGCCACCCGCGTCCCTAAGTTAAGGAGACCTCGCTTCTATCTATTGTAGGCCATCTTTCTCCCGCAACTTTTTACTTCTCAGCAAACCTTCCCTTGCCATGAAGCAATATGAAGCAGTTGTGCCAGATAGTTGGCTCCCTGACCTCGGAGTTTAATATATAGAATGCAGTGTATTCTCCTCCTTAGTATTGCATATTGCTATGCAGACTTACTTAAATACAACTGTAAATCCAGCATTAAAACACTCCCATTAACTACCGTGATTTGGTGGCGGCGATGAGCTTTTTCCAAACCTGCGTGAACTACCGGCATATTTCATCTTATATGAATTAGCGTGGCGCAAAGGGAAGGGGGAGGGAGAGATAATCAAACTTATTTCCACAAATCAACTTGGGGGCAACGAGGAGTTGAAAACTGTATAAAAGTTACAGATGACTTGGAGCTGCGCTTGGTAGTTGGCAAGTTTCTGCAGGCTGCTCTGAATTCTTTGTCATGCAGTCAGCCGCATCATTAAACTCTCAAAGAACCTCTGAGCTCATGTTCAAAAATACTCTGGCCTCTATTTACCCCTTTCCTCGTTTTGTATCTCTCAAATGGCCGCATGTATAAATAAAGCCTGGGTGTTCTTATTAGCCAAGGCTATGTTTCATGAAGATGGATGTTGACAAGGCTGGTAAAATCTATTTCTATTTGGAGCAGAAGAATTCTCTGCTTTCCATTCGTGAAGTTGTAGCTCAGTGTTTCTACAACGGGTGGGTGGTGAGCTGGCGAGGCGGGGGCGGGATTCTCATCTAGGAGCCTGCACTCCACTGAGTGACAAGTGGGGCTGGATATTTTGAGTGGGGCTGCTGCTGAATCCCCCAGTTTTCTGCAATGCGCTCTCCTGTTTGGACTACTGCAATGCACTCTATGTGGGGCTACCTTTGAAGTTGACTCGGAAACTACAACGAATCCAGAACGTGGCAGCCAGACTGGTGACTGGGAGTGGCCGCCGAGACCATATAACACTGGTCTTGAAAGACCTACATTGGCTCCCAGTACATTTCTGAGCACAATTCAAAGTGTTGGTGCTGACCTTGAAAGCTCTAAACAGCCTCAGCCCAGTATAGCTGAAGGAGCATCTCCACCCCCATTGTTCTGCCCGGACGCTGAGGTCCAGCGCCGAGGGCCTTCTGGCGGTTCCCTCCCTGCGAGGAAGTGAGGTTACAGGGAATCAGGCAGAGGGACTTCTCAGTAGCGGCGCCCACCCTGTAGAACACCCTCCCTTCAGATGTCAAGGAAAATAAACAACTATCTGACTTTCAGAAGACATCTGAAGGCAGCCCTGTTTAGGGAAGTTTTTAATGTTTGATGTTCTATTGCATTATTATTATTATTATTATTATTATTATTATTATTATTATTATTATCATTAATTCTGTTGGGAGCCACCCAGAGAGGCTGGGGAAACCCAGCCAGATGGGCGAGGTATAAATTATAAATAATAATAATAATAATAATAATAATAATAATAATAATAATAATATCATCACCATCCTTGGGACCTCTCACCCTGAAGCAAAGTTCTTAACCCAAGGTACTATTTCTGGGTTAGTGGAGTCTGTAACCTGAAGCGTGTGTAACCTGAAGCGTATGTAACCTGAGGTACCACTGTAATTGGTCACGGCCAATGCTGTGTGTACACTGCTTCATATTGGAAGCAGAGTAAATGGGGGGGTGTACACAGCGAATGGGTTTCCGTCAACAGACTTTTACTCAGAGGAGACGTATTGAAATTGATGGCAGCCAGTAGGTTGTATTCAACAAAGTTATTCAGAGTAGACCTGTTTAAATTAATGACCACGATTAACATAGATTCATTCATTCATTCCAATGTGTAAAAGTTAGTTGAACCCACCTCAGAACTTCTGAGCATGGTATGGTTAAACATTTATAACTGCTAGTATATTAAACTTCGTTTCCAAGAGTAAATGAATTAAATGCCAATTTTGAGCTTCTTTCTATGCTGTGCTAAGGGCAACCTATCACCTTAGTGTGTGATTCCTTGCTATATCTGAATAATTTCTTCTGTAGTCTAGGAAATATGCTCATTTCTAACTCATTTCTATATAACATTTCTAGACTTACCCCTTTGGATTTTAGGAGTTTTATAGAGAAACAAGCATGTAGAATTGAACTTTTATTGGCTCATGCAACATGCAAGCAATGTACTTCTGCCAGTATTGCAATGAAATTGTTCTGGCGTTGCAGAACAGTAAGTCAGTGTATACATAAAAACATTTTATGGCTTCAGTGGGCTCGGCATCTGGATTGTAAACCACTTATAAGATCCATAGTAATATTAGGATAATTTAGGCTGCAATCCTATACACACCACTTGCCTAAGAGTACGTGAAAGGAAACACAATGGGGCTTACTTCTGAGTAAGCATGCACTGAATTGTGCTGTTAACATAATGTGTCTAATGTGATGAAAAAGTTGGTTTTGCTGGACAGGTTGGATCAAAAAGTGTTTCTTTTTTTCTTTCTTTCCCTGCCAGCAAATGGTTAATGAATGACCTCTGATTGGCCGTCCGGGGTGCAAATATCCACCCAGCACCCCCAAATTACTACAGATAGTGTTGGGGTGGCTGTAGCTGCGCACTGCCAGCCATCAGGGGGGCACAACTCTCCCCCATGCCGCTGCGGGAGAGCAATCCTCACAGAGGCTTGGGAGTGAAGTCGCGCCCCTCCCAAGCCTCCTCGGAAGGAGAGCAAACTGGGGGATTCTCTCAACATCTAGAGAGGCAGCTCCTGAAAGGGTAGGGTAACAAGCGATTGTGTGTCATCAGCCATGCTGTGTCAAGTATCAGAGTTGCCTGCGGCAGGGGAAAGGATAAATCAGTGCAGCTCGCCCCATCAATTCAACTGGGCCTGGGACCAGAGCCATCTTTCCCATAGGGCTTAGTGGTGCGTCGCGCCAAGGCGCCAGCCTCTCAGGGGCGTCCCAGCAAGTGGGGGAGTTGCACTGCTTTGCTGGTTGCCTCCCTTTTCCCCGCACGCCCGCTAGCTGCGCCCTGCCAACCATAAGGCTGGTGGGTGTGCAGCTTCCCTCCTGAGCCTCCTCAGGAGGAGAGCAATCCCTGCAGAGGCTTGGGAGGCTTGGGAGAGAAGCTGTGCGCCCGCCAGTCTTATGGTTGGTGGGGAGCAGCTGAGGGGTGCGCAGGGAAAGGGGAGGCCACCATAGGCGCCGACTCCATGGGGCCTGAGGGTGCCCGAGCCCCCTCAAAAATTCGTTTGGGGGGCTCTGCCCCCCAATAATTTAAGAAAATGATTAGGCACCTTGCCAAAAACCACGCAGGGGACTCCGGCGCGCGCCTCCCAAAGTGACCGGGAGCTCCTGAGAAGGGGCAGGCAGGTCGGTCAGTCAGAGGAAGACCCCCAGCGGCGGGACTTTAGAAAGGAATGGAGCCGCGGGGCCGAGGAACGGCGTATTCGTCGCTGGCGAGGGACCGGGGTGAGGGGAGAATGTAGGGGACAGGAGTTCCCGCCGCCGGAGCGGGGCTTTTTTTCTGGGTTCGGCTAAGGTGACGTTGGTAGGAGGGGGTGGCTGCCTCCCGGCGCGAAGCCTGGGGAGGGCAGGCCGGTTCTTGCATGCAAAAGCACCACTGCCATCCTGCCGCCAGTATGGACCCCGGTATGGGCCCCCCCAATATTTTTTATAAGTTGGCGCCCCTGGAGGCCACCAGCAAAGCTGCACGGCTCCCCCACTTGCTGGGGTGCCCCTGAGAAGCTGGTGCCCTGGCGCGACACACCACTAAGCCCTATGGGAAAGACGGCTCTGATTTAAAAGGAGGGGATTTGAGAGAGAGTTGGTTAGAGAGGTTGGTTGAGAGGTTTGGTTGAAGTGGGTTGGAATAGAGGTTGGAGAGGTTGGGAGATAGGTAGGGAGACAGGTTGAGGTAGAAAGAGTGAATTCGAGAAAGAGTTGGTTCTGGAAAAAGACAACTTCCACTCTGAGTGTATTGTGAAGCACAGAGTGTGGTGTCCTGTAGGAGGAATAGACCGGAAATTTTACTGGGAGGCAGAAGTTGAGCCAGGAGAAGTAGGAGCTGGAAAGGAACAGCCTACTTGGGACTCAAATCTAGTCTGGAGGGGAGAGAATCTTCTAAGGAAAAGAAGAAACTCCCAAACCCAGTGAAAGGAGGGGTGTGTGTGGAGAGCCCTTGGGTCTATTGCTTAAGGTACCTCAGGATTGTTGAAGAAGAAGAAGGAGGAGGAGGAGGAGGAGGAGGAGGAGGAGGAGGAGGAGGAGGAGGAGAGGAGAAGGAGGAGGAGGAAGAGTTTGGATTTGATATCCCACTTTATCACTACCCTAAGGAATCTCAAAGTGGATAACATTCTCCTTTCCCTTCCCCCCCCCACAACAAACACTCTGTGAGGTGCGTGAGGCTGAGAGACTTCAGAGAAGTGTGACTGGCCCAAGGTCACCCAGCAGCTGCATGTGGAGGAGCGGGGAAGCGAACCCAGTTCACCAGATTACGAGTTCACCGCTCTTAACCACTACACCACACTGGCTTGGGGGGTGGATAACTGAAAGAAAGTATCACCGTATAAAGGAACCAAACCTCTAACGCAAAACAAGTGAGGATGAATTAAAATGTAACCGTACTGTATGCCTGAAGTAACCTAAGTTTAATCCATTTGTGTTATATACTATTTTGCCTTAAATATCTATTGTTTATTTAAAGAAAACTTGTCTGAGACTCCAACTTATTAGTTATCCCCTCACAAAGGTCCCCGGCAGGATACTCTGGGCTAGAATTGTAAGAGGAAAAGAAACCGAGTAAAGGGTTGTTCAGTCAGGTGGTGGCAATTTATCTAAGTGACAGCAGGCCCAATGGCGTGAGAGGAAAAAGTGCTGTTGCGCCCATCGTCACATTTAACACATCAAAATATTCTTACTAGAATTCATATAAAATTTCAGAAGGAAGTTCTATTGAAATAAATGGTACATGTTCTCACACTATATGGATTTGGGATTGTGCTACGTCTTATAAAAACTGGGTGGCCGTAGGTTGTGGTGCATTGATCTACATGTGGTGAGTCAGCAAAACAATGTTCAAAATCCCTGATAAGCCATGAAGCTCACTGCACATCCTCACGTCCCTCAAAGGGTGGTTGTGACCATAAAATGGTGGGACGAAGATAGGGTTGCCATACAACCGTCTTTTCCTGGACATATCCAGGATTCAGCGGGTGGCAGCAGTGTCCGGGAGGAATTTCCATAAATCGGTCAAATGTCCAGGAAAAAACAGATGTATGGCAACCCTGGCTGGCAACCTTGGAGGCAGTGACAGCTCCTCTGGCAAGGTGCTGGGCCTGCTTCAACTTGGCTTGCCCCAGCTGCCGAGCAGACTAGGGACAAGCCAAGAAGAAACAGGCCCAGTGTCTCGCCAGAGAAGGAGCAGCAGGAGCCGCTGCTGCCACTGCCCAAGGCCGCTTGGCGAGCCTGCTGCACATAGCAGATTGTGGAAGACCTCTGGTGCGTGCGGTGGGCTCACTAGGGAGCCAGTGTGGTGTAGTGGTTAAGAGCGGTAGACTCGTAATCTGGTGAACTGGGTTCGCTTCCCCGCTTCTCCACCTGCAGCCGCTGGGTGACCTTGGGCCAGTCACATTTCTCTGAAGTCTCTCAGCCCCACTCACCTCACAGAGTGTTTGTTGTGGGGGAGGAAGGGAAAGGAGAATGTTAGCCGCTTTGAGACTCCTTCAGGTAGTGATAAGGCGGGATATCAAATCCAAACTCCTCCTCCTCCTCCTCCTCCTCCTCCTCCTCCTCCTCCTCTTCTTCTTCTTCTTCTTCTTCTTCAGTGGCAGTGGTGGCTCCTCCAGCAAGGCACTGGGTCTGCTTCATCTCGGCTCGCCCCAGCTGCCAAGTGAACAAGGGGTGAGCTGAGAAGAAGCTGCCCCAGTGCCTCACACCGGGGTGTCCATGTTTTTGGACCAAGGAATATAGCAACCTTCAGTTACCTCCCCGTAAAATGAAAATAGTAGCAACCTTATTCCATTACTCACCTGCCTGTGTCCATTCAACATTGCAGGCATTACACAAGTTGTGTGCCTGCCTCTCTCTCTGCTGACCGGAGGCAAGAGCCTATGGGGTCCCAGGCACTCACACAGGGTCTGTGTGAAGACATGGCAGAGATGGTCGTGGCTTTAAGAAATATGGTTTATTCACCTGTTTACACCTTCAATCTGCATGGAGAGAGTCCAGATCTTACGGCATGGTCATTTCAAGAGACAGCAGCTCAGACAGTCTTCAGCCTTCCTACACAAGATGGATCTCAGCTCTTCTTCCTGCTTCTCCTTCCCAGCAACCCTTGCTCAGAAACTTTAAGAGCTTTATTGCCTCCCTTTCCTTTCCTTTCCTTCCATTCCCCACTGTCACTGTTAAGGACAGGGAAAAACCAGGTTCTTGCTGTCTCCATAGAACTTGCTGGTGGCAAATTTCCCTCCAAAGAATTGGGCAATGGGGATTGCTAATGGCTTCCTCCCCAAGGCCCAACAGCAGGTAAACGTCAGTAGCAGTTTGCAGCGGCAAAATGGGGATGTTTTTGTATTGGAGGGGACGGAGTGCACCAGAAAGTTCTCCAGCAGACGCTGCATTGAAATGAATGGAATCTGCACAAAAGCTCATGCCAACAGGGCTCGGTCACTTGTGCACTTAGAAAGGAACTATTTAAAAGAAAGTGAAAGTGACAGAGGCAGGAGAAATGAAGGTGTATGTAGCAGGGCTCCAAAATATTGGGAAGGTTTGGTACAGTGGTACCTCGGGTTACAGACGCTTCAGGTTACAGACTCCGCTAACCCAGAAATAGTGCTTCAGGTTAAGAACTTTGCTTCAGGATGAGAACACAAATTGTGCAGCGGCGGCGCAGCAGCAGCAGGAGGCCCCATTAGCTAAAGTGGTTTTCAGGTTAAGAACAGTTTCAGGTTAAGAACGGACCTCCGGAATGAATTAAGTACTTAACCCGAGGTACCACTGTACTTTGCAAGTTTCTGACGGTGTTCCTTATGTTGCATGTTCTGTTTTTTAGGTGGTTATATATTTTTGTAAGAAATAATGATTTATTGCTAGCAATTTGTTTGTTTTTTTTAAAAAGCAACTGCTGCCACAATCCTATGCATGTTTCCCGGAAAGTAAGGCCAACTGAACGACGTTGGGCTCTTTTGTGGCCTGAGTTTCCACAAACTTATTAGCTGCCATTTATTGGCCCCCAAGCTGTGTTTGTGTGGGTAGCTTTTGTTCTGCCTAATCACAAGCTCTGTCTAAATCAAAAGCTTTGCCCACTTTGTAGAAATAGCTAGCTCGTGTTCCCAAGAGGATTTGGCTAACCAGAATATCGAATATTTGCGCCTGGGTGAGGATAGGCCCGTTATTTATCGAGCGGGTTCCTCTGTGGTTTTGGCTGCTAGAGCTGGAGCTGCCTCTGTCAACTTGTATGTTGTTCAGTGTAATAAAGATACTGTTTGATGTTTCTTTCCATTACTTGGCATGGATATAAGTACTTATTTGATGGCCAGACTTTCCATGTATTTATTTGTCTGCTTTAATGCTGTTAGGTTTTGCGCTGAAAAACTGATACATTTGAAGGTATGTGTAAATTGAAAATTTCCCTCCTAAAACTCTGTGTTTTTTCATGGGCAGGGGGTATAAAAATATCATAAATAAAAGTAATCACTTTGACGGCAGGGAGACGTGGTGAATAGAGGAAGGACCATAACTCAGTAGCAAACCACATGCAGGAGGTTGCAGGTTCAATCACCGAGGTCTCCAGATACGGCTGGGAAAGATCCATCTTTTTAATTTTATTTTTACATCCCCCCCAAAAAAAAAGTTACCGTATTTTTCCTTGTAAAAAACTATGTTTTTTGCTTTAAAAAAATTATTTCAAAATTGAGGGTCATCTTATATATGGATGGTGAATGCAGCACTACTCACCTTTCAGGGACGCAGGTGGCGCTGTGGGTTAAACCACAGAGCCTAGGACTTGCCAATCAGAAGGTCGGCGGTTTGAATCCCCGTGATGGCGTGAGCTCCTGTTGCTCCTGCCAACCTAGCAGTTCAAAAGCACATCAAAGTGCTAGTAGATAAATAGCTACCACTCCGGCAGGAAGGTAAACGGTGTTTCCGTGCACTGCTCTGGTTTGCCAGAAGCGGCTTAGTCATGCTGACCACATGACCTGGAAGCTGTACGCCGGCTCCCTCAGCCAATAAAGCAAGATGAGCGCCGCAACCCCAGAGTTAGCCACGACTGGACCTAATGGTCAGGGGTCCCTTTACCTTTACCTTTACTCACCTTCCAGCAGCTGCCATGAAGAAGCTCAGCAACCTAGAGTGATCTCAGCTGTTGGTGGGGCATGCTCAGCTGCTGCCCGCTTGTGCACCCCCCCTTCCACCACCCTAGGCACCGGTGGAGGTTGCTATGCCAGTGCCGGCACTTTGAATATTTAATAAAATATCAAAGTTGTTCTGTTTCATGTTTAAAATATTGCTTTCTTAATTTGGGGTTTTAAAAAAATAGGGGTTGTCTTATACATGGGAGCAACATACAGCGGAACCTCGGGTTGTGAACGTGATCCATGCAGGGGGCATGTTCACAACCCACAGTGTTTGCAACCCGCAGTGCCACGTCTGCACACGTGCATGAAGTGATTCGACGCTTCTGCGCATGCGCAAAGCGTGATTTAGTGCTTCTGCGCATGTGCGAGTGCCGAAACCCAGAAGTAACCCATTCCGGTACTTCTGGGTTCGACACAGTCCATAACCTGAAAACATGCAACCCGCAGTGTTCGCAACCCAAGGTATGACTGTACACACAGAAAAATACGGTAATAACATATTTGGTTTTCCCCATTTTTTTTAACAAATGCAAACTTCTGATCCACTATTCCATGGTTTACTTGTTTCCCCTTATCCTGCTGCATATTAAACCTATCATCCCTCCCCATCCTAACTTAATATTTAAATTGTTTTACTGCTGATTACATTTCAAATCCTACTTGTGTGTTAACCTGACTCTTATTATGTTTCTTCTTGTGCTGATATTGCCCAGGTTGTATGTTTGAACCCCATAAGGGACAGATGCATATACATGCATTCCAGGGAGTTGAACTAGATGAAGCTCAAGGTCCTTTCTGGCCGGGAAAGATTCTTGCCTGAAGCCCAGGAGAGCCTCTGCCAGTCCCTGGAGACAATACTGTTCTAGATGGAACATGGGTCTGACTGGAAATGGGGCAACTTCCTACCTTCTGCAGTCCCAAGACTCTCCTTTGCAACCACCAGCAAGAAGGCTATAGAAAGGAAAGGATTTCTTATGTCACTGCTTCCCTGTGCCTCTAACAGCCATTGTCTCTGGGAGATTTAAAGACTGGGAGCCACTGACACCATCTGTTTAGAGCAGCAGCAGCAGCTGTTTGCAGCAGAGATGTTTGTGTCAGTTTGCATTTCTTAGTGCAGAAAGTATTGATCTGATGTGTAGAGATCTTTCCTATTCTAATTAATTCAAGAGGCTTCTGGAAGCTTCTCTGTGTGAAAGAAACAAGCAGAAGGTTCCTGATGTTTGGGTTATTCCTTCAGAGAAGCTGAGTACAGATGGTTTAAGCTGGTTCTGTTATCTATTCTTTAAGGTCATGCTGACCATAATAAGAGGCCAGAAGGAGACTGAGTTTCTCTTTCTATCTCTTTTCCTTCTGGTGTGGTGTTTTGTATATAGTGTTAAGGTTTACACTTATAATAAGCTATTGTAAGTTTAAGTGAAGTCCTTAGGTTTGTTGGCCTGGGCAGATGGTTCCGAAAAATGGAGCGACCCATCCATATCTGCACCAAAATTCACTGTGAGATGCATAGCTTTGTTTCGAAGTACACTTCTGAAAGGTGCTTCATCATGAAATGCATATTTCTGAGCCAGGAACTGTATTGCAAAATTTGGAGAGGTGCCAGAATCTAAAGCATCATCCCATGTTGAGCTACACATCTAGGAGGTAGTTGCGATCAGGTCCACCTTTGCATAAGGATTTGCAGAAACTGAATTCCTCAAACATACCACACTCTGAATAACCTTTGCCCTCCATTACCACCGACGCTTTTCGGAGGTGCAAAGCCAGCAGCCGCAGCTGTTGGGTGTGAGAATGTCCAGTCTCAGAAAAGATGGAAAATCTAAACCTCTCCACGCTGCCCTGCATTCTGCATTCCCCAGAACAACTGCCCTCCTTGTGCCTGCTAGTTCGTTTCATAAAAACCCGCAAGTATGATTGCCAGGCCTGTTGGGAACGCAGAGCTTGTTCCTCTTGGCCACTGGTGTGGACCTGGGAGGAAGCAACACCAGCAGGAGGACTGGGGAGAGAACTTTATACATCACTTAACCCCCAGTTCCTGCAACAGCCACGGCCTCCGAGAGGGCTAAGGGCTGGGAGCCATCGATAACATTTGCTCAGAGCAGCCGCAGCCGCAGGAACACTGGTGAAGTGGGAAGAACCCCGCGAGGCACATCTGTTCCTCCAGCAGCCCCCCTTTTGCTGCCACCAGCTCTCAGAGAGGAGTGTCGGGATACTATCTGCAGCACCTGGTACTTTGGATCTCTATCTGGGAGGAGAAATGAGTTCTGCCCATAAAAACAACTGGGAACAACTTTGTGGTCGAAAGGTTCTGCAAGAGAAATGATTCTCTGAGAAAGGGATCTAGTGAAATGGATCCCTTTATCTCTCTGGCTCATCCTGTGCCTAATTTCCCGGGAGTTAAGTTCCCCTGACTTCAATTGCTCTTGCCTGCTGGACAGATAAACTAACTGCACAGCTAAGATAATTTTTTTAAAAAAGAAAAATTCCTTCCCAAAGTTCTGTCTGCCCACTAGGGGGCAGTGGAGCCTCGCTGGAGCTCTCAGTTGGACAAATTCAGTTTTTCGGTCTTTGAGGTCTTGTCATTCTCTATATAAACAAGTTACGTTCGAGTGTTTAGGTTATAAATTACGTCCATGCAGGCTTGCCTTGAAAAGAATGTAAACACAGCACTGTGGTCGAATCGTACTCTGAAACTGACTTTATAATGTACAGCAGGCCCCCAAGAAAATCCAAGATGCAGCGTTCTTGAATATGAATATGAAAACGAAGAGTTAAAAAAGAAAAAGAAAAAAAAGATTTTGCACAAATCCACTCCCTGCTTTATTGTTTGGAAATGCAAGATCGACGGGGTGCCCCATTTTAAATAGGAAGCTGCTGGGTTTTTTATTTTTATTTTTAGGGCATGGTTGTTATGCACGAGAAAAGCTTGCATAAAATCAAGGGTTGGCTGGCTTCTGAGCGGGAAGATCAGGCCTGCACCTCCAGCCCATTGGGAACCGCTCCAAACCCCCTTTTGCGCAGCCAGCAGCGCATCTACTTAAGATCTTTGGAAGTAAGTCCCGCTGGTGAGTCAAGGGATCTGGTGGCTTCCCAGTAGGCTGAGGACAAAGACCCTCTCGGGCGTGCAATCCACTGGAAAGGAGCGCGAGGTGCTTTCAGAGCTGTGATTCGGGCGAGAAACTCGCAGTTGCGCCCGATCCTAAGGCAGAGACGTTGAAACCGCGCCTCCCCCTATCCCATTCCAGGGGCTGCTTGAGAATTCCAGTAAATTTGTGGGGTGCGGGGAATGCATTTCCCCCTTGCTCCTTGAGGAAGAGCTTCTGTTCTAGGAGGAAGCCGTCGGGTTTGACTGAAATCAATGGCACTTAATTTCAGAGTGCAGTTCCTCTTGTCTTGCAAGGACTGGGATCCGAACTCCGGACAGCCGGATGGGAAAGTCAATCCCATTGGTGAGGGTTGGGGTGCAGTGATGCCACCAGCAGCAGCAGGGCAGAACTTTTGGGGGGGCAGAAGCCCAGCCGCTCACCCCCTGCACCCCACCCCCATATGCAGCAGAGCTGGCTTAACACATATTGGAAGGAATTAACACACACGCAGCTTCAGAGCAAAAAGCTCAGGGTCTAAAATCGCCTTAACTGCATCACTGCTGCCAGGTATCGATTCTCTAGCGATACAGTCAGCTGTCTGGATGTCTTCCTACCTTACAGGTCATGATCTCGTTCAATATCCTCGTTCCGATGCCCCTGAGATGCTCACAAGCAGGGAACAGCTCTTCCCTGTTACCTGTCTCCAGCACCTGCCCCTCAGGAGTATTTATGTATTTACTATGATTAGTTAAATTTGTAAGCCGCCTTTCATTCGTAAATCTCAGGGCGGTTCACAACATAAAAATACAATATTAAAAACAAAATACTGTACACAAGAAACTTCCCTGTCATGTACTGGAGTTCCATTTAAGCACCACAGACGTGACTTTTAGGAATTTATTTAAAATCTAATTTTTGAAGCTAAGGTAGGCTCTATCTCCAGGGAGGAAACCCGGCAAGTAAGTTACGTCGATCCCCCTGCTTAAACCGACGGTTCACGCGCATTTAACCCGGCGTTGGCGAATGCCCAATAGATGAGTTATAGAATCATATAGAATCAACTAAAGCGTCCATGACAGATTATGCAGTTCCCTTGGAAGTGGAGGCAGCAATTTAAATGCCATCGCTTCGTGAATCCTGAGCACTTGGGTTTGGGGAGCTGCTCCTCCCTACCGAGGCCTCACCTGGGCCCCAGGATTTGCAAGCGGACAGAAAGGTGGGCGCCTCCGGACGCAATGGCGTTCACTTTTTGGAGGCGGACTTTTGGACACTCTCTCTGGCGCACAGAACGCGCGCGGCCAGTAGTGCCGTCCAGGCAGGACTTTGGGGCAGAGGTACAGCACCCCGAAACAGCAGGAGAGCCCCCAAACACTTGGCCTGCCACGTTTCCAACTAAAGCAAGTTCGCATCTAAAGAGCACTCGCCCCCCGACGTACACACGCGGCCATTCACTCCCCTCACCCCCCAAGTCTAAAACTGCCTAACTGCAGCTCAAGAAGTACATACGGAGCTGCATCTTTTGGAAGGGCGACGACTTCCTAATGTGCTAAAAAAGAAAAGAAAAGCCCAGGTAAACAGATAATGGTTTCAGCATTTTCTTCCCGCGCTGGTTTTACTCTGGCGGACCCTAAACTCCCAAACCCGAAGACAAATTTGTCTTCCTTTAAAAAGGGAGGGAATAACTCGCTTCGGTTCTTTGTCTAATGAATGCAAAGAGGAGTCTGATCGGTTGTTTCTGGATTCTCTCTGTGTGTAAACACTTGTTGAAGGTGGAGTGGGAGGAAAAATCAAAGCCCTGAAATGAAAGGATACTCCATTTGAATTTTTTTAATCTGAGATTTTTAATACTTTGTCTTCCCCCAATACGTTTCTCTTCTAAAGGGAAAAAAATGTCAAAAATAGACAAACTATACCAAGCGTTGGGTATAGACGGGGTGTTTCGTCTGTTCAACGCTGCAGCCCTCAAGCGAAGTAATTCTGGTCCCGTTCCACGGAAAACAAAAACACACCTCGAAGTCACCGCACCTCCTGGATCCGCCTCCGGTTTCCCGCCTTTCCTTTAAGGAGCGAGATGCACGCTCCTTTTCCTGTTACAATTCGGTATAAGAACCGAGGAGTTTAGCATGCCGAGGAAAAGGAAAATGCGCGCTGGCCATATACATTTTATTGGGGGGGGAAACACACCACACACATCAACAAGAAACCCACCCCAACAAATTTGTACATCACAATATTTTGACAAACGTTATACATAAGTGCAAATTATACTCTCCGGTTTAAAAGCGATAGTGTGTGAGTATACACGAGATTTATTCCAAATAATTATTTTAAAAGACTGTGATATAAACACTTTTTTTAAAAAAAAAAAGTAAAAAAAAGAAAGCAAGAAAGGAAATAAACTAAACCCCAAACGTGGTATTGTTGCAATATTGGAAAACAAAACACAAACAAACAGAATCTGGGGACTTTCTTGGGAGCGACACAACCACGCACAAGCACACACACCCTCTCCAAAATTTAAAACAAGGTTTGTTAATACTGGCTGGTGCTGCCGAAACAGCATCCCGCAGAACAATGGCTCTGCTGACACTAGGGAATAATAAATCTGCATTTTCAAAAGCTAGAGGTACGATTCTGTGACAGACAGCGCTGGTTTCAATAGGAGAGTGTGATCGTGAACCTACGTAGCTTACTCGGAAGGTAATCTCAGCGGCGCAAAGACTTCACGGTGCATCCCATATATTTCTACTCGGGAGTAAGCCCCGTGGAGTCCAATGGCACGTACTCCCAGGTAAACACGTGCAGAATCGAAGCCTACCTTGTGCTGCAATGCCCTGACATGCTTAGATCTCTCCAGCTGAAATGAAGCAGGACTCAAAACGAAAGTGCTTTATTCGGATGATGGAGTAGGCGAACTCAGTGAATGCGGATTGTTTCTGTGTTGCACGGACATCAGGCATAAAAAGGGGACATCTCCCCCCCCCCTCAATTTCTGTGTAATTGAAAAGCTGGCAGATTCCAACCGCAGTTGCCTTTGACTATTATTTTTTTTAAAAAAATGTAACTATATGTATATGAACTAGCCTTCTGCTTCACATCTTTAAAATATTGGCTATCAAAGGAATGTGCCCGATTGATTCTGAACCTGCCTGGCGCTGCAGCGACCATCTTCTGCCCTTTTATCCAAACACACAAAGCAAACAGGAGCCCATTCCCTATAGCTTGAGTTGTACGCAGCGCGATCCTAAGTATGCTTTCTTCAGAGGAAAGTCTCCTTGGGTTCACTGAGGCTTAAGGCTGTGTCCTATACATAACGTACACTTGACACCTTAAAGACTGGTGCTTATTTATTTATTAATATCATCATGGCTATGAGCTTTCCTGCGCTACAGCCCACCTTTCCATCCTAGATGCGGGTGTATGTCTAGGATCGCAGTCCTCTCCCTCTTGCGGATCTATTCAAGGCTAAGACTGCCATCCTATACGCATTGAACCATTGGACTCTATGGGATTTACTTCTGAGGAAGTATGCCTCCAATCGCCCCCTCCCCCCACACACCTGTCCCCTTTCCTAGCTGAAGTCGGTGGGATTTAGTTTCACATTCTGGAGCTCTAGGATGGAGCTGCAACATTGCGCACGTTTCTGTGGGGCTAGAGGTCTGATCCTGCACGCTTGGGAAGCCCCACTGGACGCAGTCGGGCTTACTTCGCAGGGAACACGTGCAGGCCTGCTGTGAACTCAGTGGGAGAGGCTTAGGATCCCGCGAAAAAGGAGCGCGCGTATCCAACGGGGCGTCCGGCCCTTACGCGGCTTTCCTTAAGTGACTGGCGCACTGTACTTACAAAGGGAGGCTCGCGGAGCTGGGCGTGGACCTCTGGGCTCGATCCGCGCGAGTCCTCCCGTTGCGTGTAATCTTTTGGGTGAAGTCTTTGGACCTCTCTCTCTCGCCCCCACCCCAACCTCCCCAATCTTCTCCTTTCAATCCAGCTCCCAAGGTCATTGTTCACATCACACAGGGCTTGATGTCTTGGCAGACGCTTTGATGGTGGTGGTGATGGTGGTAATAGGAGCCGCTGGCCGACGGGTGGAAGGAAGAGATGCCGTTGAAGTTGAGGACGAAATCCTTCCTGTCGCACACCGGGGACGGGTGATGCTGGTAGCGAGGCAGGCCCACTGCGGAGGAAGCGAGAAAGAGCGAGCGAGTCCATAGAACAGCTCAAACGGTTTCCCTGGAGAAGCCATAGTGGGTAGCTGAGGGGCGTGACTGGGCGGGTGGGGTGGTCAAAGGGTTAAAGGGTGTGACTTCAAAATCCCCACTGCCTAGGTCAGGCTTCCTCAAACTCGGCCCTCCATATGTTTTTGGCCCACAACTCCCACGATCCCCGCAGGATTATTGCGTGGATAGCAGGAGTGTAAGCCGCCTCGAGCGCCTTGGAAAGAAGGCGGACTGCAATAGTAACTATATTGATAGCCAGAAGAAGGCAAGTCTGCAAGGGAGAGGAAGCCGCATAGCTGGCTTTCCTCGTAGAGGCAACCAAAGCCTTATTTATTTGTTTTTACTCTCCTTTTTAAATGTTCTAACAAGCATTTAAATGCTGTGCGGCGGACCTACAGACCCATTCTCGGCTGTCGCTGCCCAAACTATGCCTATTCACAACGCATCTCACTTTAAGCCAAAGGTTTGGGGCCTAAATATGTCTCTCCTGACTTTGGCTTCCGATCAGCCCACAAGCGCGCAGGACGCCAAACTGCCTCCAGGGCTTCTCACACTGCAATCCTACGGACGTTTAGTCCGAAGTAAGTCCCAACTATTTTTGAGAAGACTTACTGCCTGGTAAATATGACTGAGACTGCAGTCTCCAATAAGTGGATCACTGTCCCGTTTACCTCGATTTTTCCATACCTAGGTATTCTGGGCCTGTAGGATCCGCGCACAGTTCAGTGAAAAGGGGAATGTGGAACTCCGAATGAATTAAGATCCTGATCCTAACGACACAATTGACTTTAAAGTAAAGCACTTCGATTTTCAATTGAGCTTCCTTTTCCATAGTCAGCGTCCAGACACAGCGGTCCTCCCGCCTCGCTCCCCCTTTTCAGGGGATAAATACTGACCCAGAAATTAGGGACAGAGCATAATCTACCCAGATGAACTTGTTTGCGGCACCCGTCGACCGCCTTTCAGCTATCGTTCGCACAGGCGGTTCACAACACAGAAAGCCTCTGAACCATTTAGCATTACAGTGAAGTACAATGTTACGGTCCTCAGTAAAAGCTACAGTAAGAGCTGAAAGTTTCCAGCTCCTGCTATTATTCGCAAGTGCGAGTCAAAATGCGGGATTCGGGGAGAGTTTTGTGGAACGGGCCCCCCTCCCTCTGAGAGAGGAAGTTTCAGAACCTATGGGACTCAGTGGACTTCTCGCGATTCTGACTCAGCTCTGCCCAAACCCCATGATAAATGCGCTGAGTTGTTTTGCGTTCCCCTTATTAATGCTAATCTCGGATCATGATCTATGTTGAGGTGGTTAGATCACAGCAGAATATTATCCTATGATGCTTCTAATGCAACCCTTATTGATAGCAAAGCAATGACTGGGGAGCCTGAAATCACCGACTCCACAGAGGCCGCTGCGCGAAATCCTGTTAAGCACCTGAGCCATTTATCTCAAGGAATCTCCCGAATCTCGGTCAACTAAAAGGCAGAAAAACCCCTGCCATGATTATTGGCCCAAAACTTTTGCAGCGACGGATCTGCTCGCACCAGCTGGATGTGCGCAATTTGATGCGCATGGACGCGGTTGCGCATCCTGCACGCCTGTCGCTGGCTCCGCGCAGCAACAGAGGCTCAAGCCCACATCCTAGTTTCACCGAAGCGCTCTTGTTTAGCTGACTGAATGCAATCCGGATCTTGAGCATCTCCCGTGGAAGACCCAGTGGGATGCCCCATTTCAGTTTACAACCTGCTTGTGTTATTTCTGAAATCTTTTGAATAAGCCCCTTCAAGGAACTGACAGGGCGACTCTTGGCCAAAGCGGCTTGGAAACCGCGCTGGCGCAGAGTGTGACGCCTGGGCTGTAAGATCTGGGTTAGTTTACATGGAGCGGTTACAGCCACAATGTGGATCCGGCCGCAGCGGTCAGGTCGAGGTGGCCAGACCCGGGGAGTCTTCTTCCCTTCCACCCAGGAGTGCTGTTGGGCACCGAAGTGTTTTGGGAAATACCAGAGCCGCTCTCCATTATTTCCTAGCTAGCTGCAGGAACTTTCCTACCGCAACGAGTGGGCTCAGTAGGACAATCTGCCCGTGCCCCGTAAATGAAGAGCAGCCCCCGGGGCTTCTTCAGAAAAGCAGTGTGGTGTAGCGGTTAGGGCGCTGGACTAGGGCGTGGGAGAGACCAGCGTGTAAATCCTCACTTGGCCAGGAAGCTCACTGGGTGACCCGGGGCCACTCACGACACCGCCTCCCAGCCTAACCTACCTCTCAGGGTTGGTTTGTGGGGTTAAATGAGCAGGAGGAGGACCACGGACGCCCCCTGGGGCTCCTTGGAGAAAAAGATGCGGTAAAAACGCAATAAACAAATAAGTTTCTTTTTCTTCTTCCCTCCCCTCCTGTTCAGGAACCGTTTTGGATAGCTCTGTCTGCCAATCGGGGCTTTCGTTTCTAGGGCTGCAGAGAGGTAGGCTTGACCGTTCCCTTTCTCACTGATCTCCCCAACTGATGCAAAAGACTGCAGGGGTCTGGAAAGAAGGGAGGCGGATCGATACCCCTCCCCCCATAACTCCTCTTTTTCCAAAGTTGTTTTAGCTGAGCAGTTGGAAAAAGGACTCCCATCGAGAGCGAAAGTGGAGAAGCCCCTTGCTGAATTTTCTGTCTCCGCTCAACGCCTTCTTCACTTTTGACCCTGGGGGGCTGTGCGGAGTAATAGTTAGAGGCGCTCTCTCTCTCTCTCTCTCTCTCTCTCTCTCTCTCTCTCTCTCTCTCTCTCTCTCTCTCCCGTCTGCCCCTCTGCTCACCCCGGAGCGGTCCCTTTGGTAAAAGCGATTATTTCGCTGGATTTCCTCCGTCTTTCTAATAACCTGCCTGGTATGCTCCTAATGAAACCGGTGCGCTTTATTGCAGCTCTGATTCAATCAGTTCGCTTTGGTTTAACAGTGTGCGAAAAATGTCCGCCTCCCTCCTCCTCCTCCTCTCCCTCCCTCTGCTCCGTTCGCCTCTAAGCCTGGGAGAGAAGCGACTTCTGTTTCCAATCTTGCTCGGCCCTTCTAAGGGGAGAGCGGGAGGGAGGCTCAGGAGAGGCCGGGATTTAGCATCTCCTCGGCACTAAACCGTGCATGATTTGATGGGGCTTTATTGACCGATAAAAATCAATTGGGGACCGACATTACAGCGCTGTCAGCTCATAAACAAGCGGCTCCGCAGCGCCTGGTATTCCGGGCGGGGCAGAGACCTTAGGTCCTCGATTGCTTTGCCTGCCAGCACTTCAAAGTTTCGTTTAAGATCGTGATCCTAAACACGTTTTCTCGGTTGCTAAATGCCACTGGGCTGACAGGAAGCAGGCGCCGATCCCGGCAGCAGTTATTCGAAGGCCTTTCATTGCAAATCAATGAAGGTTACTTCTAGCAGGCGAGGACCGGGTTGGGGGCGGGGGAGCTGAGATGTCCTGGTCTGATTTTGTGTCCTCCAGTCTCATATACTCCTGCGATGCACTCTTTCACTGAACTCCCCAATCGCATCGTTTGCAATGCTGGGGTCCAAGGCTCGCTTGGAGAGGCGATGTTGGGGTGAGGAGGAGCTGTTGCTGGACCCCAGCTCCCCAGCTCACCTGACCAGTCAGCATTCCCGCGGGGGCTGATGGGACTTGGAGTCCTACCACACTTGAAAGGCCGCACCGGTTCCCCAATCCCTGCTGTAGTGCCTCCTTGAAGTGGGAAAAATTTCTCTCCCAGAAAATATGCCTAGGATTTGTCTACTTCCCAGGAAACGCGCTTGCAACCTTCTTTCTTTCTCTTTCCCTGTTTATGTTTTTTTTCACTGGAGGTGGATTTATATAGCATATTGTTCCCCAACTAAACATGCTTAAAAAAATACTTCAAAAATATTTATGGGTTTCCTTCCCCACTTCCTTAAGATTAAACTTTTTTTTTTTTAATCCGGATGAGATTTAAGAAACTCTGTTTCCTATTGGCAACCTGCTTATTTTAGAGTATTCCCATTGACTCTGAAGAGCCTACATCGGCATAGCTGGGTTGGTTGATTGAGAAGCATCAACCAAGCTTCCTTAGGCCTACTATCCTGCACATCTTTAAGCTGCTTTGATCACCTTCTCCTCAACGGGATCCAAGAAGCCCAAAGTAATAGCAG
Organism: Podarcis liolepis; assembly: GCF_965112155.1. Classification (NCBI taxonomy): domain Eukaryota; kingdom Metazoa; phylum Chordata; class Lepidosauria; order Squamata; family Lacertidae; genus Podarcis; species Podarcis liolepis. The sequence goes on along the minus strand of NC_139560.1, from coordinate 66,083,825 downwards.
AAATCCCTGCCTAACCAATTATTGAGTCTTTGAAACACCTGAGCGCTACTTGGAGCTGGCAGTTTCGGCTAAGGTTGCAATCCTGGGCATGCTTTTCCTGAGACCTACTTCGACGTAGATACGCATACAGTGGTACCTCTGGTTACGTACTTATTTCGTTCCGGAGGTCCGTTCTTAACCTGAAACTGTTCTTCACCTGAAGCACCACTTTAGCTAATGGGGCCTCCTGCTGCCGCTGCGCCCCCGGAGCACGATTTCTGTTCTCCTCCTGAAGCAAAGTTCTTAACCCGAGGTACTATTTCTGGGTTAGCGGAGTCTGTAACCTGAAGCGTATGTAACCCGAGGTACCACTGTACATGCATAGGGTTATCACTGTAAATGTGGTTTGAGACGTGGGTTGTGCATCGGGCTGCCTCTACCTATACTCCCCAGGCAAGGGAATAGCGTTTATCAAAACTGCCAAATGTTTAGCAGGAAATAATCCTGACGCAGAAGCAAAAGATTTCTTCCGATCCAGCGTGTTGGGTTCAGAAAGCGGTTGGATAATTCTGAGAAAGAATGCAGTCCTTTAAAATCCAGGAAATGGGCATTTTAAAGAAGGGTGGATTTAGATGCGGAAACTGCATGAGGCTACGGAGGGAGACGGTGCGCTTTTAAATTACTATCTTCCTTCATCCCAATCCATTACTGACCAGTTAAAGTCCCATTTACACTCAGTGGAACTTCTCCTACGCCCAGCCTCGAGACCGTTAAAACCAATGGCGGGACTGTGTTTAGAGTCAGAATCAAAGTGTAAACATAAAATTAAAGGCCACTCCGTAAAACCAAATTCTGTGTCTAAATTTCCTTCCTATCGTTACTTCGGGAGATTAGGATGTCGGTTTCATGCAACCCTCACCATCCTTCTTCTCGTTTAAAAAACAAAACAAAACTTCCAGAGATCCTTCTGGAATCATTTCCACAAGGGAAGGGCTCTGGTTTTTTCATTCTTTCCCCAAATCCCAAGCTAAAAAGGAAGGTGATTTGGAGAGGGAGGGGGCGCTAGTGGTGGAGGGGGGGGAAAGAGAGATGGAGAGTTGGGCGCAGCAGATGATTGACAGCAGGTCGTCGACAAGCAAAGCGAAGCAATGGACAAGGTCGTCTGTATTTGTTACTTGTTGAAATTCCCATAAAATTGAACAAGACCTCGCTCTCATCTGGGTTAAGTCAAGCTCCAATCCCCTTCGGTGTGGTCCAGCCCAGACTGTCTTTGTTTAGTTAACCTCCGAGACCCACGTTTAAAAGGGCTATTTGGAAAATTTCCTCCGTAAGAGCCCAACATCTTTTACCCATTTCGATGCCTTACACTCGCAGCTCTCTCGCTCTCTTCCACCCAGATTTCCTAAAGAGTCTTATTATTATTTTTTAAGAAATATTTTTTCTCTCCTATAAAAAGCAACGTACTGCGAAGAGAAAAAAACAACAACAGAGCAGTTCCTTCCAGTTATAGAAACGGGTCTGAGTCTCACGCTAGCACCTTTTTTGCGGTTTGAAAAGAAAATCCGAATAGATTTACCGCCCCCCAGCCTCATCCCTCAGGCTGTATGCAGATAATATTTCTCCCTCTTTTTCAATTAGATGGCTATAAACCTCCAGGGTATTTTTTCTTTTTCTTTTGCTCCCGCTGTGGTAATGAGACCCTTTTTTGAGATTTGTTATGTTTTCTTCCCTATCATCAGGGCTGAGGAAAGGTTTTTTGTTTTTTTAAAGAAACTTGCAGGAAAGAAGCTGTCGTATGTCACGCTCGCCAGGCGCTTCACTTTATTCAAAACGGACACGATCCAGCCAAAGTAAAAGCCCTTTCCCCGCGGATTTCGCCAGGAGAGATTTAAAAGCACGTGTCTAACATCCCCGTTGAAGTCAATGGGAAATAAAAGTACGTAACTGTGGCTGGATCTATCTATCTATCTATCTATCTATCTATCTATCTATCTATCTATCTATCTATCTATCTCTATCATCTATCTATTATACCACGCCAAAGAAAGAAAGAAAGAAAGAAAGAAAGAAAGAAAGAAAGAAAGAAAGAAAGAAAAATAAAACACCAGGATGCGCTCTGCGAGCGCGATCCTAATCATACTTACTCGCCAGTAAGTCCTGTTAAATTGAAAGCTTCCCAAATTCTAACCACATAACCATAGGACGAGCATATTTAATATTTGGGGTTGCAGCCAAATTCTTTAAAAAGTCTATCCTAGGCATGCTTCCTCGGGAGTAAGGCCCACTGCGCTCAGTGAAGCGAACTCCAAACTAAAAGCTGCAATTTACACAGAGAGTAAGCTCCATTGAACACGGTGGGGACTTCCTGCTGAGTAAACATGCCTAAACGTGGGCTACACACATGGACTTCGAATTGCAGCCGCCGGTATTTTAGAGGGGTGGGGGAGTTGTTTGGCTAAATTGTTAATCTCGATCTAATAATACTAATCGTGACTCAACTGCAATGCCGAGCCAGCGACTGGGCGCTATGATTGAGATTCGAATTTAAATAAGATGATTATCAATAAGGCAGCGAAGTAAAAATAATCTATCTGTAGTTTACCTTGATCTCTGGCATTCTGCTCAACAAATTGAGCTAAGACACAGTCAGGAGGATGTCCTGCGGCTATATTCTTTGGGTGAACGGGTGAGGGGGTGGGTGGGATAAAAAGTCATATATCTCTCTCCTACAAGTCCCCCCCTCCCATCCCAGTCCTCCCGAATTGCTGCTCTACTTCTCTCCGAACAATAGGTCTATTTTCCCCCCTGGAAGCAGCTTTTGTTTTCTCACGTCAAAGCTGGTGTTTTCAGAGAAAACACCGAGGAGCCCCAGCATCGGGGCTTGTTATTGAGGCAGCGTTATCTGACAGCTACAACTTTAACCTGAGCGAGCGAAGGGATTTATTTCCAGTCTCTTCGCAATCGCCCGCCTTCCCCGCGAAGAGGTGTTCTTTTTTTAATTAAAAAACAACAACACCCTACCTACGGTTTTGGAGGTCGCAGGTCATTCCACTGGGAACACCCCCCCCCCCATCTAATCTACATCTGTCGAGATATATACATATATAATACACACACTGCACATGAAGAGGGTCGTTCTCAGAAATCAAACAGCTGGTCACCTAAGTGAGCGTGATGCGCCCAGACGCCACGATGATGGGCGCCCTCTAATATCCCGATCCAAAACCGTCTTTGGCACTTAATTCTAAGTAGGTGCGCTCAAGATCGCAGCCACTCGGTATTCTTGAAATATCTAGTCACTTTCCTGTTCAGGGTTTCGCTTTCAGAAACCGAACCAGCGCCTTCCGCACCTTCCTCTTTGGCACATTAAAAAAAAAAAGTATTTACAACTTCTGTAGATCGAAGCTTTCACTGCCGTAATGAACTGAGACATTAACAAGCCGTCCTATCTAAACAACTTCCACTTGGAATAAATCCCATTGGTTCCAGCGGCCCTTACTACCAAGTAAGTGTGGACGGGATCACATCTCAATGCTCAAGATTAATTCACAGAAACCATTGCCACCTCCTGATTCTACGCCCACAGTTTCTAAAGGAGATGGGCACCCCGCTTACTCTGGAAGTGTGCATTTTGGGAAGGGAGGGCAGCGTCTTATCATCCCTGGCCTGCCTGCAAGTCCAAAAAAGTTGGTTTAAAGAGCCTTACTTCTATGTTCTCCTTGATTTCATCCAAATATATTATTTTCAAGCCAGCTTGTTTGCTCGCTGTCAGCCGTCGGCTGGATCCCTAACCTGCATTCTTCGCCCTTGCCTCCCAGGTTTAGAATCCCAAATAATGCACTTTCAAGAGAACGGCCCCGATCAAGCTCTAGTCTAGCTTTATTGCAATCCCCACGGGATGCGACCCATCCTATGGAGTGTGGGGATCACATCCGCACCAGTTGCTGGATGGTGTCAGTGAGCGTTCCGGACTGTTCAGCATTCCGTGCCTGGCAGACAGAGCCATTTGCAACTGAATCCTTTTTAAAAAATGTTATTTGCATGGCATTTACTCCCGGGAGATTGTGCTCTTAGCATCACGCCTGTAGGATCTCAAACCAGTCAAGTTAGTGGCAGTGAAATCCTCCAGTGGGAGCGAGGCTGGAGCTGTGGGCGACTAAGAAGATCAATCACCTCTTAAATGTATTAAGTTGTAAATAGAAATGACCAGAACGAGATCTGCCTGTTTACAATAAAATATTATTACAGTACTTCTGCAGGAACATGCTTAAGAACTGAGCCCAAAGCTTCCTTTGAACAAGTTATGGGTACCTGCGGAGTATCTATCTATCTATCTATCTATCTATCTATCTATCTATCTATCTATCTATCTATCTATCTATCTATCTCTGCCTATCTATCTATCCATCTATCTAATGTCAACAGGCTGATTTCCTATTTCAAAAGAAGCTGGAGGACCCCATTCGGCTTACTCGTGAGGTGGGCAAAGGTTTGGAGGGTTGAGCGCGTGTGTGTTTAGGGAGGTGGAGGTGGGGGCGGGTCGCCTTTGGTACCTGAGAGGTCTTCCCTGCCGTTTTGGTGCAAGTAGCTCTGCTCCAGCGAGTAGGAGGCCACTCCGGAGTGGATGCCCGTGGGGGCGGCGGGGGTGGGCGGCGGCAGGGCCTGCTGCTTGAGATAGGGCGAGGCAGCCGAGGAGGTCCAGTGTCCCGCGGGGCTGCCGTAGGGCGAGTGGCACTCGATGGCGCTGGCCATGGCGGGCGATGAGGGCACGGGGCTGCTGCTGCTGTCGGGGCCGTAGTCGGCGCCGCCGTTGGAAGGCACCGGGCAGCTGGCCATGTAAGTGGAGCCCGGGTTGGGAGACATGTGTGGGACGTGGTGCGCCTCGTAGGCGCCGGCCTGCATCACGTCCAGGGGGTTGTAGCCGTTGGGGTGGCAGCCCAACGGGGCAGCGGGGGGCGCTTGGAAGTCGAAGCCCTGCGGGAGGAAGCCCAGGCCGTTCACCATGCGGTGGTACATGGTGGGCTTGAGCGCCTGGCATTTCCTTCGGAAGCCCCTGGGGCGCCGTCGGAAGGAGCCTTCCTCGAACATGAACTCGCTGGCCGGGTCGATGGTCCAGTAGTGGCCCTTCCCGGGCCGGCCCAGCCCTTTGGGCAGCTTGATGAAGCACTCGTTGAGCGACAGGTTGTGGCGCACCGAATTCTTCCAGCCCTGGTAAGCGCCGCGGAAGAAGGGGAAGCGCGCCTGCAGGAACTGGTAGATCTCGCTCAGCGTCAGCCGCTTCGACGGCGAGCTCTGGATAGCCATGACGATAAGAGCGATGTAGGAATAAGGAGGCTTCTCCGGGCGCCTCAGCCCCGAGCTGGCTTTCTTGGCTTTCGACGGCGCGGACGCTGAAGCGCTGCTGTTGCTGCTGCTGCCGTTGCTGGACGACTCCAGCGCGGAGGGCGGCGGAGGCGGCTGCTGGCTCATCAAGGCCGGGCTGCGAGGCACCGGGGCCCCGATCTCGGAGCTCATGGAAGCTGCTCCTCCTGGGCCACCTCCTCGGCGATCTGGAAGCGGTCCCTGAGCATCCCTCCCTCCCTCCTTCCCTGCGCAAGCCTCCCTTTCTCTCCTTCTCCGTCTGTCTGCCTCTCTTCTGTTTCACACAAGCCCAGCGCTCCCTCCCTCCCTCCCTCTTTCCCCTCTCTGACCCCCCCTCCTCCTTCTCCTCCCCCGCTCCCCCGACTCAGGAGCCTACAGTTCTCTCCAGCTCTCCGGCTCGGCTCTCTGCCCCCCACCTGGTGGCCATCCTGAAGCCTTTAAAGAAGAGGAAATCCAGCGAAACCCCTCGCCGCTTTTGCGTAAAGGCAGCGCAGCCAAACAGAATCCGCGGACGCCTATCGGGACTTTAAATCTGTCGCCTGCTGGAGGAACTTCCCCCTCCCTCTTTCCCGAAATCTCCTTTCCCATTGAGTCTATCCAAAAAATCAGCCTGGGGGAAGAGAGGAGCGAAGGGGAGGGGGGCCCGAATGGGCGCAGCTCCTCCGCTCCAGCTGGCCTCTGTCCACCCGCCCCCCCCCGCTCCAGTCCTGCGAGCTGCCCGCAGAGGCTCCAGATCTCTCTGGCTGCCATCCTCGCTACACGCAATTATACCATCCATCACGATTGCCCTGAGACAGTTGCTAAGCCTCGCAGCGCACGCTCAGCACCAGACCCCGAAGGTAATGCGCGGGTGGTGTGGCTTTTCTGCTCCTTTCCTACTCCTGCCAGGACAACTGCCAGAAATCTCGGCTAGCTCAAAGGAATGCTCGGGGATTTTTGCGACCAGAAAGAATCGCACTATTGAAAAAAACACAAATACTCTTTTTTCCCAGTTTCTGAAAAACACATATAACAATACCCATATACCCCACCCTCCAGAAACATTCCCTGCATGTGCCATGTAAATAACACAGTCAAATATTAAGTTTGCAAGTAGCTTCTAATCGATTGCATCAATTTAGGTGTCTTCAATTCTGCGTAACAGATTGTGCCAAAGTGAGAGCGAATGCGTCATTCCAGGACTGTGTGTGTGTGTGTGTGTGGTAAACCCAACTAATTTAGGTCTTTGGGTCGAAACCGCTAAGCACATATCCCTGCCTTTCCAGTAGGGTAGCTTGCACATTTAAGGAAAAGTAGAAACCATATGAATCAATAGGATTTAGTCCCAAAACATTTCCTTGGAAGGCTTTCCTATTGATTGCTCTGGCTACTGCATTGAATTAAGTGTGCAACCGTAGCCCATTTGAAAAGCCAATGAGATTATTATTCTATTTTTGCCAGTGGCTTCAGCAAGCACCAGGACTGCAGGGTCGCAGCTCGACCCAGGAATTTAGATGTAAGATACACAGATATGGTTATACACCGCCATCTAAGGAGCCCGCTCTCGCGCCCTCCCAATGCCCTAGTGGCCCCAGACTTGGACATGCGTGTACACCCGCATCAAAGGAGGCGTCAGTACTTTATACAGTAAAAGTGCGCAGCAGCACATCCGGGTCCTAATCGTAAACCCCCCCAAAAAACACCAAAAACCCTGACATCCTCGAGAAGCCCAAGAGGGGTTTTTGCAGCAGCACCTACGTACATTACTTTCCCTTCCAACATCAGAAAGTGAAGCCAGCTTAGTTTCCGTTCTTATCATTTCTTTAAAGCACTTTTGATTTTGCAAATCCGACCTTGGTTGTTTCTCATAACAAGCCTGGGAGGTCGGACTCAGCTAGTCCCATTTCACAGACAGGAGGCTGAGGGCTTGCCCAAGAGTACACCCAGAGCCCGGTGCCGCAAGAGGTCAGTCAGATCTCTGCCTGTGACCCGTGACTCCCTTCCTCTACTCTCCTGATACCTTTGTATAGGAATGCTGAGATTGCAGCGCTGCTGGTAGTCTGGTAATCTACAGAGGGGGAATCTGTGCGTGTGGGAGGGGATGGGGGGGGGGAGAGAGATACCGCTCAAACTGATTTCCAGGGAGAAACCACGTGCTCTGCTCATGCTGGGGTTTGGGTAAGGAATTCATTCATGGAATAGAAGTCTATCAAGGAGGGGACGGGGGCATTCAAGCCATTGCGGATTATCAACTCCATAGTCGCTTGTCGCCCCAGCCCCACCCCAGCACAGAGGCAGCGGGCACCGATGTTTACCCACAGTGCTAATAGAGTGCTTGTCTTCAGAGCAACGCACTTAGATGGCGTAATAGTCACTTGTTTGGACACATTTTACAGATTAGGAACACTGAGTCCTGACAGCGGTCCGAGAAAGGGAATCGTGCACTAAACCAACGCGTTTCCTAGCTTCAAAGCCCACACCGTTTCTCTGTCTTGATTCTCAAAGGGAAAAAAGTAATAATAATAATAATAATAATAATAATAATAATAATAATAATAGAGAGGAAATGGGAAAGTATTGTTCCAAAGCCTTGCGCCTGGAGAACTGGATCTCTCAGTCCTAGCGAGGGGGGCAAACTTTTTCTTGTCTTGTGTTAAATTGAGTCAAATGACGGGAAACTCATCCAGAAAAAGAAAAGGACCCTTTAAATAGCTAGCCAGCCAGCCAGCCAGCCAGCCAGCCAGCCAGCCAGCCAGCCAGCTAGATAGATAGATAGATATAGATAGATCCTACATCTAAAAAAACAACAAAAACCTGGTCCTCGGTTAGTTTAGCCTTACTCGCTTTCTGCTATGTCAGTTTTCCATGGGGGACGATATTTGGGACTTTGGAAGGGAGCATGGAGACTATCCTGACCCACCCCCAGTGCAGTCCGAAGTGGTACAGCCCAGACCCAGGTCCGCCACCACCACCTCGGTGAGAAGGAGGCCCTCAGCGTTGGTGGCGCTTTGCTGAGCTGCCTTTGGTGGAGGCGGGCGGGCGGGCGGGCGGGAGCAGGCGGGGGTGGGGGTGGTTGGAGGAGGGAAGAGGAGGGGCGGCTGGTCTCAGACAGTGACCTGGAGCTGAGTGGAAGCAGGCTTTTTCCATCAACCCTCTGCCTGGCTTATACCACCCACCGAGCCCAAGTGTCAGCTTACCGCCCTGAGCCGGGCTCCTTTTCCCTAAGCTCCGCCAGTAATTAGACAAAGCAAAGCTAAATTAACTGAACAGGCGTCGACAGCTTCCTCCAGATCACCCTCGCTCCGTCCCTGGGAAGAGGGCCCGAAAATGGCTTGATTGTACCTGAAAATCAGCTAAGAAAACATGACTAAGCTCGACAATGTTTACGACACAATTTAAGCCCAAGACCGGTGTCTTTTTTTGGTGAAAGTTGTGGACAGGACTGGGACTGGTGGGAGGGGGGAAATCTTGCCCTGTCACTAGGAATTGTTGACCTTGCAGCCTGGGGGAAGAGGAGGAAGAGGAGGAGGAACGGGGGCCGGTCTTCGGTTCCCACAACGCACGGGAGCCACCACCGTGGTTGATGCCTCCAGAGGCTTCCAAACGCCACCAAGTTCCAAACATTCCCCCTTTGCAACAACACTGTGCTTCCCCGAGCCTGACGCGGGAATGACATCTGAGTTCCTTCCTCCTCCCGGCGGTGACCCTTTGCTTCAACGGATCGCTTCCTTGGCAAAGGGCATCTCAAATCCCCGAAAAGGTTCACGAGAAGGGAGGCATTCGCCCTGAAATTGCGCCAAACAGCCCACAATCTTGCGCAGACAATTTTTTTCCCAGCTGTATAATGGGGAGTATGTTGTTCAGAGGGCGACGCTCGAAAGTTCAGCTCGGTGGTCTTTAAAAAGCGGAATCAGGACACAGCATAGTGATTTTCTGCAACAAGGACTTGTGACGAGCGCACATCCCTTTCCCGGCTGCTCTGTTTCATTGCCACTCCTTCCCTCTGTGGTATTTCACCCTGCAGTGCCAAGATTTTAGATTGTAAGCTCCTCGGGGCAGAGACCCGCGCTTCTAGATTCTCTGTCAAGCACCCTACACAGTGATGGCGTTATATTGCTTAATGAGGCTCTCTCTTAGACAAACGTACAAGGGAGTAAGCCTCATTGAACCCAGGGAGCTTTACTTCCGTGTAAACGTACATCTGGCTTGTGCTGTTAACTTACTCGGGCTCCAGCAACAAGGATTTATTCTCACGGGGGTGTTTTGCATGTGGGAAATTCAGCCCTTTCGACCAGTGGGTGGAACACAGAGGACCTCATAGGAGCTACGGTTCTGAGATCGCTCCTTCGCCAAATGCAAACGTTATTTGCACTGCCTCTATCGCAGTGTTGAGTCAAGCAAAAAGCAGAAGGTCCATAAGCTTAGTACAATAGTGATTTCTTTGTAAACTCTCTCTCTCTCTCTCTCTCTCTCTCTCATATTATCTATTGGGAGGGGCTCGATCCTGAGATCAGTGCAAACGTCCATGGAAGGAAACCAATTTGGAAGCGCGTAAAGGAGCTAGCTCCGGGAACCCCAGTCACAAAGGCATTTATTTGGGTAACGCCCATTGTTCCCAATTTCCTGTAAGAGTGTTAACGGTCTGGGTGTTCTTGGGACGCGGTGGCCCCCACGCGGTTTTAACAATCCCTTTCTACTCTTGGTGGTTGAAGAACGACGAAAGAAACACATTTACTCTCATCCTTTTAATGCATGGGGGGATTCTAAGAGATGCTGCACGGAGAATATCCATGTTTATTCCGAATTAATGTCACCCGAAGTAAAAACAAACAAGGGGAGTTTGATTTTGTGACCAGTTCTTCGCCTTTCTTTCCAAATCAACGCTGCTCAAAGCACAAACCTACGCCTGTTTACTCGAAGTAAGACCCATTGAATTCAGTGGGATTTAAAATTGGAGCAAGTGACTTGCAGAAGTCGTGCTAAGTCTGTTGGAGAGTGTGTGTTTGTGTGCCGAGAAACCAAGAGTCCGGTTGAACCTAGAAGGTCATCTGAGAAAACCCGTTCAGGACCGAGACATTAGAAGGAGCAACTGGCAATGAGTTCCACAGGACTTATTTGATATTTGCATTGCTGTAAATATACAAACCTACCTGGAAGTAGGCTGATTGCAGCCAGCGCTGCTTACTTCAAGTAAGAATAAGATCTGGCAACACCACTCCTGAGCTCTCCGCAGCAAATCTACCTACTTACGAGCAGTTGCTGAACGTGCTCCTACAAAATTGACCACATACAGCAGCCACCCATCTATCTTCGAGTCCAGAGGAGCCAACTCCTGCGGCCAAGGTCCCTCAGCCCCCCCTAAAATATTTGAGATGCCTGGCCTCCCAAAAGTTGATGGGCATTGCCATTCAAATGCAGTGGTACCTCGGGTTGCATACGCTTCAGGTTACATACGCTTCAGGTTACAGACTCCGTTAACCCAAAAATAGTGCTTCAGGTTAAGAACTTTGCTTCAGGATGAGAACAGAAATCGTGCTCCGGCGGCGCAGCAGCAGCAGGAGTCCCCATTATCTAAAGTGGTGCTTCAGGTTAAGAACAGTTTCAGGTTAAGTACGGACCTCCGGAACGAATTAAGTACTTAACCCGAGGTACCACTGTAGTGTGCGCGCACGGCGTCATGTGATCGGTTATGTGGGGCGGGGCTTACCTGACCCCCTAATATTTTATTCAGGTTGGCACCCCTGTTCCAGTCTCTTTGCAGAAAAGGAGAAAAAGGTCAATGAGGCGATTTAGAAGGCGCATAGCCAACAGGATATCGATCACTGATTATTGAAGAGTTCTTTCCCTTCTCTTCCGACCCCTCACCCCTTTTTCCCTCTCTCTCCTGGACTTGCCATTGCAGCCAAGCATAAAGGACTCTTCCGAAGAGCAATTTGTCGCTGCGCCCTCGCCGGTGATGACGCCGGGATCGCTTTCAAGCGCTTCTGATTAACCAGGAGCCCGGGCGGCGTTTGTTTGGGTTGGGTGTCTCGCGTTCGAGCTTGATCCCGCCTTTGGAGAAAGCCAAAATGGTTTGTTTGAGCAGAACAGGCGGAAATGAAACTTGGGGGCTGATTTGGTTACTCAGATATTGTTGTTCTCTATACAACCGCCGCCCTCCTTTCTAGGAAATCGCTTCATTATTGCGGGTTTCAATTTCTTGTCCAGAACATGCTAAGCCTCCGCATCTGGGGAGCTACATAAATAAAAGACGAAACCGACGGTGGGAAAAATAAGAGTCAAATAGGAACAGCCAGCAGACGAGGGAATCTCTCTCTCTCTCTCTCTCTCTCTCTCCCGCCCTCTCCCTCTCTCCTGTGCCTCAGTTTCCTTCTTTACTTTCTCTAACGCTCTCTCTTCTTCAGATTCTATAGAAAAGAAGCGCCCCTGGCTGAAAACCCGAGGCTGAAGCTGCAGACAAATTCCCTCTTAAGCGAATTTATTCTTCAAATATATAACCAGGTCTGCACAGGCGTCCAGATTAGGTTAAAAACGACGCAGCTTGTCCGACGTCTTGCGTTTGGAGGCTTTCTGGTTTCACAGAACCCTTCTTCTGCAAGTGGAACAGCAAAGTAGCGCCATGGAGTAAAACCTAGAGAATTTGAGGGGTTAGGTTGCAAGTGAACAGCAACAATGGGATTTCTGACACAACGGGCTGTCGTTTCATTATGCCGCGCCACCCACTTCACGTAGGGACGCAAGGAAAGAAAGGTCCCTGCTCCGATGAGGTTACAGTATAAATGTGGGCAGTGGGCGTGGGAAGAGACCGAGGGGGTTGGCTGGGGGGTGGGGTGGGGTAGAGAAAAGGAAGGTTGAGTAGAGATGAAGGTGAGCAAATGAGCTACAAGAAAGCTGGCTTTTTTCAGGTGGGGCAAGTGGGTCGCAAGGGAGTGCCTCAACTTTCCCATCTGCAATATGGGCCTAAAGTGACGCGGATGATGCTGAATGGTGTGCTTGTTTAGTGAAACAACCAGGCGAAGCGCCTGGAGAATTTAAGGAAAGCCAATATGAACCAATAGCCTCTTTTGCTTCTACTCTGCCTTTGAAACGTCCGAAGGGGAGAAAAAAGGACACAGTGCTCTGCCGCTCCGAAGGAAGGTTGAAGGTACTGGGCGAGGAAGGGAGAAAGGTCTGAAGGGGAAGGTTTCGTCCGTCTTCCCCCCACTGCCGCCTCTTTTGCGGGACCTTTTGAGTCCCCTTCGCCCTGTTTATTTGGATAGCTCTTCCGTTTTGCAAAGGCGTTATGTCCCAGGCCTGCAGCTTTTTATAGCCAGCTAGTCCCCTTCCTGCGCGCTGCAGATTGCTAGGATCTTTGTGGGTCTCGATTCAACGCCCTTAAGCCCTTGAACAGGCCGAGAAGCACTGCTGTAGAGAGGGTTGATAATTTGGACATATTGGTTTTCCTGGTGGGTGGGTGTGAGGGCGGGGGGAGTAACGCTAAAGCTTCCTGGGTGTTAACTGAAGTCCCATCGATTATCCATCTAAGTGTGTGACGGATCGCGCAGGAAAAAAATAATAAAATGAAGATGGGCGCTTCAGGTAATTCTTAAGGGACTGACGTAAGACGGAATTGTGAGCTGATTGGGCAGAGACTAGTTTCCAAAGGGACGATCAGTCAGAGTGATGGAATATAGAATTGGAAAGGGACCACGAGGGTCAACTAGTCCGGGTCCCAGAGTTCCCTGGGAATTGGGGTTGTCAAACCACGCTGAGAATTGTAGCTCTGTGAGGAGAACAGGGTCTCTAACAACTCTCGGAACCCTTAACAAGCTAGACTTCCCAGGATTCTTTCGAGGGAAACCATGACTGTTTAAAGTGGTTTGATACTGCTAAGCAGGGACAATGCGGTTTCAAATCTGATGTGTTGAGATTCCTGCCTTGCAGGGGGTTGGACTAGATGACCCTCAGGGTCCCTTCCAAATCTGTGATTCTATGAATTCCAACATGCATAGCCCTTGCATGGCTGGGTAATGCTGGAAGTTCAATCGGTGGTAGTAGCCGGTGTGGAATCCAAGTGTGGAACAAGATTAAAGCACCCAGCGTGGAATCGTTTGTATTGCTCTCCACATGTAGTTGGACTCCAGTTCCCATGAGCCTCAGCTACCCACCATGGCCTATGGTCAGGGATGACGTGAGTTGTAGTCCAGAAGTTGCCGGTTCCCCTTTTTCGTTTGCTTCAACAGAGCATGGATTTTGACCTTGGTGGTTGGTGTAGTTTTCATCTGTTTGGGATGGGCTTCTAAGAAAGTGGGCGAAGTTCATCAACTTTCACTCTGCTTTCACTTTGTATCTCTGCTTCTCAGACCGTTTTTCCCTTCGGCCTGCTGAGAAGGAGTTTCTTAGCTTTCCCTTCGCCCGCAGGCCGCCTTGCAGGCAGCCGCTAGTTGCTGCTGTTCCCCTCCTTTCGAGGCACTGTTTTCACACGGGGTGAATCTCGCACTGTCTTCCGCTTCAAGGCCCGTGCAAGGAAACGGGCCGCTCCTGGAGCCGCTCAGGGGGCGGGGGCGGCAGTAGGAGAGAGGTTGGGCAAAGAGGAAGGAGGGCGGGTCAGATATAACTTCTGAGAAGGGTCAAACATAACTGCTCCAGTCTGCGCGCAAGGAACGCACGAGAAAGAGCGCCCTCCAGTTCGTTCACACGTGCAACATGTAAACCTCTCGCATACTCTTCAGCCGATTGTTCAACATTTGGTGACTCGCAGTTCCACCTGTGAAGTGACTCCAACGATAAGCCTCGCTTCTGAGGCAACTCTGCATGGCACGCAGGTTCCGTCTGGCGGAGCTAGGGCTGGGGTTGCTCATTCACACATGCAAACCGTTGCTTAGTGTGCCTGACCAGTCACACACCCGAGGTTTCATATTCGCCCCCTCCGAAACGGAAGCAGTCCACCAAAGCTGAACCGTGGGACTGCTGACATACTTGCTGATGTACCTGCACGTGTGAACCCAACCTTTCCTTAAGAAGAAAGCTCCATTGAAGCCAATAGAAGGTGCTGCCCTGGGACGTGCTCGATGAGCTCAAACCACACAAAAACTTGGTTTTACGAGGCTGTGAATTATCTCTGTGCATATATCCACAAGAGAGGATTCGCAGCCTAGCGCTACACGTGCGTAACGCGAAGAACCTGGGGCCTGTCCATTTTGCCTCCCAACTCAGGTTCTACGAAAGCTAGAAACTTAGTAGTTGTTTTTATATGCAATCCGGGAATCCGAGGTTTATGATCCGAGGGTGGGGAAGCAACTGTTCCCATCTCCCCATCCCCCGCCCCGTCCCGTCAATGCAGGCAAGGCGTGCAAGTCGTTGATAAAGGTCCAGCGAGAGGCTGCAGACTGTGGGGCGCTAGGCCTCGTCTTTCCCTGGAGTTAGACTGACCCGCCTCCTCCCTTGGACTGCGCTCGCCTTCTCCGAAGTCCGTGGGAAATCCTGTTCTTTAGTTTCGCGAGGTTCGGGACCTTTTTGGCTCTCTCGGTCTCTTCCCGTCGTCGCTTGGAGCGCTTGCCAAGGCAGCCTCCGACACTCGGCTTGGCACTCAGGCGCTCCGAGGCCGAGCAGGGCTGCGGCTTGGCAGGCCAGGAATCAACCCCGCTGTCTCTGGCGGACCATGTCGGGACCTGAAAGCGTGGGAGGATGTGGCCTGCCCCCTCCCCCCCCTGCATCGAATGGAAAAACAGTGGGGTTTCTTTCGGAGCTCAGGGGCTCGTCTGCAGCGCTGGCAAACGGTAGCCGGCCCCCTTCGCGGTTTCGCGTGGCGTCGACCTCCGTGGACTTGTCTGATCCACGGAAGGCTCTGCCACAAGAAATCACAAAGGTGTCGCGAGTGGGACTCGTTGCTACGTGGTCACCTCTTTCCAGGGGTGCCAACTTGAATAAAATATCCCCCCCCATAAACCCTGCCCCACATGTGGCAGCGGCACACCATTTGAATGGCAATGCCTATGAACTTTGGGGGACCCAGCCCCCTCAAATATTTTATGGGGGGCGAAGACCCCTCGCCCCTAGGAGTTGACACCTATGGCGTAAAGGATAGTGGTTTAAGGCTGCGATGCTATATGCACACTGAGTCACTGACTTGGGAGCCAATCCCAGGGGAATTCAGTGGGTCTCATTTCGGAGCGGGCACATGCATAGAATGATAGATTCGTAGAGTTGAAAGGGAGCCCAGGGTCATCTAGTCTAACCCGCTGTAATGCAGGAATATGCAGGTGGCCCATGTGGGGATCAAATCTTGGCGTTATCAACAGCATGCTCTAACTGAGCTAGGAGAGGCTGGATGGTGCAGTTGTTGTTGTTTAGTCGTTTAGTCGTGTCGGACTCTTCGTGACCCCATAGACCAGAGCACGCCAGGCACTCCTGTCTTCCACTGCCTCCCGCAGTTTGGTCTAACTCATGCTAGTAGTTTCGAGAACACTGTCCAACCATCTCCTCCTCTGTCGTCCCCTTCTCCTTGTGCCCTCCATCTTTCCCAACGTCAGGGTCTTTTCCAGGGAGTCTTCTCTTCTCATGAGGTGGCCAAAGTATTGGAGCCTCAGCTTCAGGACCTGTCCTTCCAGTGAGCACTCAGGGCTGATTCCCTTAAGAATGGATAGGTTTGATCTTCTTGCAGTCCATGGGACTCTCAAGAGTCTCCTCCAGCAATTCAAAAGCATCAATTCTTTGGCAATCAGCCTTCTTCATGGTCCAGCTCTCATGTTGCAGTTAGGGGTCCTTTAAATCAGAGCTAAAAACGGGTGTCACCACCAGGTCACCAACCCGTGTCTCCTGTAAAGGAAATCCCATCGATCTCGGGCGGGGGGGGGGTGGATTTCTTTCTCAGATAAAGTCGCAGAGCCTAGAAGCTTATTTCCAAATTCCGGCCAAATCAAACTAGACTTGCTGCCAGACCCAGTTCAATTTATCGAAAGTAGGAATAGCGTCCATAGGCCTGGGAGGGGGGCAGTTGCCCCCCCAGATCAAGTAAATCAACTGAGGTTCTGCCCCCCTAACATGAAGCCTACCCCCCTAACATAAATCCTGGCTATGTCCGTGATAGCGTCGTCGTGACGCATGGACGTGGACTGCCCCGACTTCCACAAAGTTAGAAGAGGGAATCGTGACCAGCGGTGGAGAATTATTAATAGCATTTTTAGTCCCTGGGCTCAGTCCCTTGGGAGATTCTCCTGCGCAAGCCCCCGCTGCTGCGAATGAGAGCAAAGTGGCTCGTGTCTCTTGTGGGAATGACGCAGCCAAGTTTAAAATCGCCTGCTGAAGGATCCTAAACAGATTTACTGGGATGTAAATCCCATTGATGAATCTCACCTCGCTTTCCTGGGAGTAAGCCCCATTGAATTCAGTAATATTTGCTTCTGAGTAGACATGGGTTGGGAAACCGCTGCTAGTGCCATTGATTTAAACAGGAGAATTAAGCGTGGGTTTATTCCTTGAACCTATTTAACTCTGGCTGGGATCCTGCGCTGTCTTGAATACCTCCCCCCCCACCCCCAATTAAACCCTCTTACGTGAGGGTTAGCTCCCATATATTCAAGTAAATATAATCTGGAGTGAGTTTTCTTGTGGCTCTTCGGTCACGTTTTATTTACACAGGCAAAGGATGCCCGGACAAAAGATTGCTCCCCCCGCAACGTCAGAGCAGTTTTTATATTTTTGGAAGGGTTATGTTTCCTTGACAAGGGCAGCTTTATATCCTGACCGCGGCGGGGGGTCTATTTTGATGCTCCGGAAAGTTCATATAGAACTATGCAGATTGCAGACTTGAAAGAGGCGGGAGGGGCCCTTTTGAACGCCACGATTTCGTCTGCGGAAAAGTAAATGCGAAATAACCCAGGCTACTGGAGAGGCTACTATGAGTAGTAAAATTAAAAGAGTGCATAGACAAGATCTCCTTCCAATCCAAGTTATTAATCCTAACATCACCATCACTGTAGCCGGCCTGCTTTAAATTCAAGGTAGTATTCATTAATTTGAAATGACTGTTAACTCCGTGTTTCTCTTCTTACAATTATTAACCTGGTTTAAAAACACAAAGCAAAACAAAAATCTTTTTTCTTTTTCTGTCGGTGTTGTCAACATCTATCCGTCAGTCACTTGCGATCAACATTGCTTGCTGACCAAACTGTGTTTAAAGAGCAACTAATCTAATTTAAGTGACATAGAGTAAACTATGCGAAACATCTTCTTAAAGAAATTCTGTCTGGGTTTTGAGATTCACAACGTTCCTATGTGAGGATTCACAGCAATTCTGCCTGGAGGTAAAACTGACAATACAGGGGATGCTGGTTAAAGTTTTGATCCTAAATTTAACTCATGCCATGCTCAAAAGCCACAGCTGATAATGGGCTTTCACTTCTAAGGTTGACTGCAGTTGACTGTCAGTGACTGGTCACAATATCGACTAAGGATATTTTCATAAGTGCATGTTTATCACATGAGATCTGCAACATTGCTTGATGAGTTCCATGTGTGTAATAGCCATATCAACACCACAGTCAGTGTATAATTTAGCATTATTCTCTCAAACACTGCTATCAAAACAAGGTAACTCACATATTCCATTGATGGTCAACCAGTGGCAGAATGCACATACTGTATGTGAAAGTGTCATGGAGTATAGGACTGATTCACACATGCATGTGTATGTCATAGCTGAATTCTTGAATTGCCACCATCAGAAAGTTTTTTGGGTGATATGAAGGCTCTCCAGGATAAGATCCAGACCCAGAGATTCCTGGTTTAAACCCTAGTACATAGGGTTTTAGGGACGCGGGTGGCGCTGTGGGTTAAACCACAGAGCCTAGGACTTGCCGATCGGTGGTTCGAAACCCCGCGATGGGGTGAGCTCCCGTTGCTCGGTCCCAGCTCCTGCCCACCTAGCAGTTCGAAAGCACGTCAAAGTGCAAGTAGATAAATAGGTACCGCTCCGGCGGGAAGGTAAACGGCGTTTCCGTGCGCTGCTCTGGTTCGCCAGAAGTAGCTTAGTCATGCTGGCCATATGACCCGGAAGTTGTACGCCAGCTCTCTCGGCCAATAAAGCAAGATGAGCGCTGCAACCCCAGAGTCAGTTACGACTGGACCTAATGGTCAGGGGTCCCTTTACCTTTACCTTTACATTGGGTTTTGGAGTATTCTTGTGCTAAAATAGCCAATATATTTTAGGAATATATTTTAGGCGACAGCAGAGTGATAAAGCATGTACTTTGCTCATCCCTGGCCTCTCATCAGGTCAGATTATTTGTCCATTAGGCCCTTGGGACTCTCCAGCATCTCAAATGGGTCTTTCACATCAGATGTTAACTGAAGATATCAGGGACTTAACTTGGCACCTACTGCATATAAAAGAAGCAGCGACAATATCTTTTTAGCTGACGTGAAATACCTCTTTCTGAATCCCGGGGGGGGGGGGGGGGACTGCTGTCAGTTGCTATAATACTGGGATAAATGAAGCAGTTGTCTTGTGGGAGGATCTGCAATCCAAATCACAAATGCATGATTGCTAGAGAGTCACAAACAGGGGACTGTATGATGTCACATCCTCTAACCTCCTGTGGCGAGAGAGGGAAGAAGAGGAAACTTAATCTTTTTCCTGTTACTGCACACTCTTTTTTCTTACCTGTGATGGGGTAAAGATGTCTTGTGATCTCTCCTCAAGGGAGCACACACCATTTGAGCTTGACAATGGACTTCTGTAACTTTTGAGGAGTGTTGCCTGCCTGATTTTCATCACTGGCACGTCTTTCCATATGAGTCAAACTTACATTTTTTTGTTCGCTCAAGAAGTCTGAGAGTGATTTCTTTGTTAAGAGGGAAACATAGAAGGGCCAAGCCTGTCAAAGCGTAATTAAATTCCATGATTGTTCTAGGCTACACAATCTCATTTCTAAAAGCTTCTAAATAAAAGCTGGTGGTTTCCCCCCCAACTCTGCTGAAATATGTATTTGCATTCTTACACAAGAAAGAAGAGGGAGGATAATTGATAAATAAAATATCCCTTCCAGCTCATCTCACATTGTATATGAGAGCTGCTGTGTTCCTATGTGTGTGGTGGCTAATAAATGTCAGGTGTTTCTCCTAGCACCCTGCATGGTCCATTGACCATGCACAGGTCACCAAAGGTCACTGTATAAACCAGATGTGGGTCCCCAGTTGTTGCTGAACTACAACTCCCATCATTCCTAGACATTTACCATGTTTGCTGGGGCTGATGGGAGTTTTAGTTTAGCAACATCTGGAGAGCCAAAGCCCCCCCCCCCAGTATAAACTATGCCCTCTTCCATCTCATATGCCACTTAGCAATGGTAGTGTACAGACCACCAGCTTCTGCTCAGTTTTTTAATCAGCTCAATCATGTATGAGCAGGGGTTAGATTGCTTACAGTTAGAGCCTTCCGCTAGTCACCATCCTTGAAAAGTCAACCTTTGTTTTGGAACTGGATCATTTCCCTGGATCTCGGCAGAGCATGAGACTCTTAATCTTAGGGTTGTGGGTTTGAGTCCCATGTTGAGCGAAAGATTACTGCATTGCAGGGGGTTGGATTATACGATCCTTCCAATTCTATGATTCTAAATATTCCCCTCCCCCAGTCCTTTTCTATGGTTTGTGGAGGGTGCTGAAAGCTCTCTTTTAGCACTCTCCAGGCCCTCTTCACAGTTCACAGCATTCACTGGGAAGAGGGAATGAGTATTAAATCAGTTCAACGTGTAGTTAAGGTGGGCCTGAAATGAGAATGGCTAGAGCTGGAGATGGGCATTCGCTTCCCAGAGACTGAAAGAGGGTTTGATTGCACTTCTTGGCATCCTATCTTGGCTTGTAGTAAGTTGGTCTTGCATGCTTCCTTATTGGTTCAGAAACTTGCAAGACAAGGATGAAACCAGCTGATCATTGTTGAAGTGGAACACAGCTCAGCTTGGTGAGAAGGGTTTGCATGGGTTAAAACAGATAGAGAAGGGAATTTCCAAGTCGTACACTGGGGTTTCCAAACGGGTGATGACCTTACATACTTTTAACTGGAGACGCTGCCAACTGGACCTAGCATCTTCTTCTATCCAAACATGTCCTTTAAGCACTGAACCATGGCCCTTCCCATCTTGATTTTGACCAGAGGTGACAGATCAAAAGAGACACTGTGTTTGTGCACCTTGGGCACACAGCTGCCTCCAAAAGTACTTTTTAGATCACATGTATATGCCAGCTTTGGGACGCGAGTGGCGCTGTGAGTTAAACCACAGAGCCTAGGACTTGCCGATCAGAAGGTCAGCAGTTCGAATCCCTGCAATGGGGTGAGCTCCCGTTGCTCGGTCCCTGCTCCTGCCAACCTAGCAGTTCGAAAGCACATCAAAGTGCAAGTAGATAAATAGGTACTGCTCCAGCGGGAAGGTAAATGATATTTCCGTGTGCTGCTCTGGTTCGCCAGAAGCGGCTTAGTCATGCTGGCCACATGACCCGGAAGCTGTACGCCGGCTCCCTTGGTCAATAAAGCGAGATGAGCGCCACAACCCCAGAGTCGGCCACGACTGGACCTAATGGTCAGGGGTCCCTTTACCTATATGCCAGCTTTCTTCCAAGGAGCACAAGGTGGCGTACATGGCCCTCCACCCTTTTATGTTCACAACAACCCTGCAAAATATGCTGAGAGGTAGTAATTGGCTCAGTGTCACCCAGTGAGCTTGCATGACTAAAGAGGGATTTCAACCTGGGTCTTCTCAACTCTCCGCCTGGCATTCTTACGGCTGTACCACACTGGCTCTCAGTGTGTCAGCAGCCACCTACTTACCCAAAAAACACAGAGTAGTTGTGCATGGATAATATTTAGTCAGTACCGAAAATGAATTGCGCCCAAGTCATTGCTGCAGAAGTAACGCTGTTTCACTTTGCTCGTGTGAACCCAGTCTGAACCAGGTGGCAGTTGTTATTGCAGATTGATTAATTCTTATTCAAAGAGAACGACTGGCTCAGTCTATGGAAAGCTTTGCACTTCTCCCAGCTGTTCGCAAGCCAGACTTGGAAATGTGCTAATAATCAGCAGCAGGTTTGGGGGCTTTCTCTCTCTTTCCTTGTTCGTGAGAGGTTTTCATTTAATTTTGTCTTTAAAAGTCAAGGCCCGTAAAATATAACAACCCATGCTCAAAGGTAGGGCTGAGTTACCGAGTGTTGGATTATTAAATGAATTATGAAAATAGTTTGGAAAAAAAATATAAGCACCTCTAAAAAGTTTGCCAAGTCCTGAGATAATAACTTTGTGGGAAACCCAGTCTCCCTCCTGGACTCTATGATGACCAGGTGTAGGGGGTGGGGCATTAACAATAAGTTATTTTAAATCCATTTTATTGGCTATTTTGGGGCAGGCAAGAATGACTTTCAGTTTCCTCACATGGTTACTGCACTGTAAGCTGTACTGAAACCTGTGGGACTTCTTTTCCAATACCCGTATACAGGATTTTTGATTTTCCACCATAACCGCATCTCACTGATTTAAACGGAACATACTTCCCAGGAAGTATGCTTTGGAAGGATGCATTGCTAGGGACTTAAAAAAAAAAACAACAACTTGGACCAAAGGTCTGTGACTAAGATTTGCATAAGCTTTGCAGATGCTGTTTTATATAAATAGATGGAACATTTAGGCCAACTTTCAGAAGACGAAGAACAAAAACTCTGGCTTCTCTCGCTGTCCAAGATTAGTCTAAGCCATAGGCTACCAATGGGATTTTCTGGACCTTTTGCTTGGCCATCTCATCCAACAATTGCAGTGTTCTTCAGCCTTGAACCTCTCTTCCCCCATTGTTGAACTACAACTTCCACCACCTTTGCCAATGGTCAGGGATGATGGAAGTGGCAGATAGGAATACCCAGTGAGCCAAAAGTGATGAACATGGAGCTATTGCATGTATCTTTGGCCAAATTACAATGGTGACTTGCTGGGTGTCACCAGCACTGTGCTTCATAGGATACCCAATCACCCATAAGCAAAAGCTGAAAAAAGGCAGAAGGGATGGCACATGGACCTTGAAACGCCCTCTCACAACAGCCTTGGCTCATCTAAGACAAGGACTTTGATAAGAAGCCATTTAGTTCCACCAAAATGAATCAAATGGCTTAAATAAGTCACATTCAGCCTTTTCAGATTTGGGTCCCACCTGTAAACTGGACGCATTTCTTAATCTTACCATGTATTTGTATGGTGGTAGTGCTGCTGATCGCCGAAGAATTGATGCTTTTGAATTATGGTTCTGGAGGAGACCATGGACTGCAAGAAGATCAAACCTCTCCATTCTGAAGGAAATCAGCCCTGAGTGCTCACTGGAAGGACAGATCGTGAAGCTGAGACTCCAGTACTTTGGCCACCTCATGAGAAGAGAAGACTCCCTGGAAAAGACCCTGATGTTGGGAAAGATGGAGGGCACAAGGAGAAGGGGACGACAGAGGACGAGATGGTTGGACAGTGTTCTCGAAGCTACCAGCATGAGACTGCGGGAGACAGTGGAAGACAGGAGTGCCCGGCGTGCTCTGGTCCATGGGGTCACGAAGAGTCGGACACGACTAAACGACTAAACAACAACAACAACAAGTGCTGCTGTTGCAACCCACCATAGATCGGGCCATGACCCAGTTGTGGGTCCTGACTCATCACTTGAAGAAGACCAGTGGCTTAAATTAAAGTATGTCAGCACTACTGAGTGGTATACCTGTTGCTAGACACAACGATGAAAGGAAGCCTACGGACACTTCATTTCTTTCTCACAAATGTCTCTTGACTGCCCAAACAATGTCCACCAAGACACATCCATTCATTCCTCATCCTTCTAGAGTTTCATTCCAGTCCTTTCCAACTATGCTACGCAAAGGGTTAATACAGGCCAAGGAAAGGCCTGTGGAGCTACACTCAGCCATGTATGTGGGCTACAAAAACCACAAGCAAAAGACAACAAGGCTCCTGTAACTGCCCCCCATTAATAATTGGACTCGAAGTGTACATATAGAAGTATTAACTATTTTTCACACAGTTGTCACTGCTTAATTGAATCTTGGGTCTGGGTGATAAAGAGTCCACCAGCCTTTGGAGGACTACAGAGTTTTCCTCCTCGCCCTTGTTTACAGTGAAATCATGAACTTTTTGATTTCTTTAGAGAGATCACGCAGTATTATCGTTACTTTGCTTACAGCGAACATTTGCAACCGTCTCCTAGGAAATTGGCACACTATCCTGGCCAGACTAATCCCATGCTACCTGGAGTGCTGAAATAGCTCAAAGGTCAGGCTGATTGCTTAGAAGCAGGGGGGCCAAACTGAATAAAATATGGGCCGGGGGGGGGCAGGTAAGCCCCGCCTCATATAATCAATCACATGATGTGGTTCACGCACACCACTTGAATGACAATGCCCAATCAACTTTGCCCCCCCCTCAACTATTTTATTGGGGGGGGGGGCGAAGATCCCTTGGTCTCTAGGAGTTGGCTCCTATGCTTAGAAGAGTCTGCCTGCAATGTTATACAGTGGTACCTCAGGTTAAGAACTTAATTCGTTCTGGAGGTCCGTACTTAACCTGAAACTGTTCTTAACCTGAAGCACCACTTTAGCTAATGGGGCCTCCCACTGCCGCTGCACCCCTGCTGTGCGATTTCTGTTCTCATCCTGAAGCAAAGTTCTTAACCCGAGGTGCTATTTCTGGGTTAGCGGAGTCTGTAACCTGAAGCGTCTGTAACCCGAGGTACCACTGTATACACTTTTACTCCGAACTGACCAGACTCAAGAAAGGACGTTTATATAGCCACTCTAGCTCAGAGGAAGCAAGAGACAAGAAGGTTGGGAGGTCAGTGACTCCTTGCACATAATTGCGAGGGAGGGGAGGCGTTGGTGGCGCGACCAGGAACTTCCCTGTATCAGAATGGCTTTGTCATCTAAGCTCTTGCGTTCATCAAGGATCTCCCAAACCTCGGGAGGCGCTTCTAGCTTCTTCTGTCTCTCGGCTCGTCCTTCCCGCTAGGGGGCGCTGGGCTCTTGCGGAAACCGAGGACCAGAGCGCACCATCAGCCCACCACCGCCTTAGGCGGCTGATGGTCCCTTTTGCTCCCACCGGCCTCCCGTCACTCTGCAGAGCCACTTAAGGCCTTGAAGTGGCTGATAAGGGGACGGAGAGTTTGAAGAGCGCTGGGGCCCTTGAAGCGTCGCCCCTGCCATTGACACATGCTGAAGAGCCCGGCACGCGCGCTCTTTAGCTCCCTGGGATCTGGGTGCCTTGGAACAAAGAAAGAGGGAAGCTGGGAGTTGATTGGCTCGACTGAAATACATAGAGAAGATCAAACGTGAAGTGGAATTCAATGCCTGTGTGTGGCTCAGACGTTTGCCCCATTCAGTTCAATGGGGCTCACTCCCTGTTAGTAAACCCCCACCGAACTCAAATCGACTTCCTCCTGAGCAGGATTGTCCGTCCATGTGGCAGAATGCCTCTCTGAGCTCGAAGGCACTAAACTTCGCAGTAAACATGCATAGGGTTGGGCTATACATGTGCATCAAACCGCAGCCCAAAACCGCTTTGGAAGCACTGCTAGTCTTATAAACACCGAAAAAGCGAAGCAAATCCATCCTTTTTACCACCCGGGTTGTGCATGTAAAATGTTTCAATCGCTTTAAGCGATTACTAATCCTAAAAGCAAGGAGGGGGAATTAACAGAATCCCATTATTCCTTCCAACAGATTTTTTTTTAAAGTTTATACTGGCGATCTTGAGGACTAGGAACGCACATGTCCTTTTTCAAAAATGAAAGGTGACGTTTTTCGTATTTGATTAAGTGTTCTGTGCAGTTATGTATGCATGCATGAGCTCTGCGTTTCGGCCAACATGATGGCATCGATTAGGAATAAAGCACACAGCGAACACGCGTGCTGTTGATTATTAAAAAGCAAACTCCAACTGCTAACGTTTTTGTTTCAAAACGTATCAAATAATATTTACATGAATAGATTAACTGAAAGTCGTTAGGAAGGTAGAGAGGCTCCCTGAAGCAGTCGTCACTTCGAGGTGCCATTGAAGAAAGAAAGAAAGTTCTGTCGATTGCAATTTGCAAATAAAACAAACTGGGTTTGCAAACCTATTATACACTTCTTGGGAGTATGCCCACAGAACACGGTGGAAATTTACTTCTGAGTAAATTATTGTCTTAAATGGGCTGCGATTCTCTGAGTCCCTAGAGAAACGTTAACTCTCAAAATCCTAACTCTTTCTGTTGTGGGAAAACGTCGCTGTGCGAGTCTCGTTTTCCTTCTGAACCTCCCCCCCCCTTCCATAGCTTTAGGGTTTTGAAGCTGGCTTTTGCTGTGGCTTTAAGGAACGATTCTAAAAATAAAGAAAGGGTTGGGAAATGAAAATGTGGAAAGCCCTGAGCCCTTCTGCATTTTGCACAGGGGAAGATGGCACAATTTTGGATGTTACCACATCATGTTATAAAGGAGAAGCACTTTGTCTGCTTTCAATCTGGTTTAAAAAACAAAACCAATCTCTCCCTGCATGTAATAAGCTAGAACAGCAGGGAGGCGACTGTGCCAAACCTTTCCGCCGGGTGAGCTAGCTTACTGCATGCAGGGATGATTTTTAAAGTTTTATTAGCAGGATGGAAGCAATAAAAATAAGGAAAACCCAAACTTTCAGCCTGTAGTGGTACTGTCCAAGATTCTACCTCCTTAGTCTATCTCTTCATTATGCCTCAGCTTTAACTAGTTCTCAGGACATGGCCGAACCCGAGACTTCAAGCTCGTAAGTCATGGCAGGAAACCCCCCTCACTCACCAAGTGGTTAGACTTCAACTCCCATCAGCCCCAGTCAGCATGACCCAAAGCCAGGAATGATGGGAGTTGGAGTCCGAGATCCCCTATCCTTTTAGGAACAACTGATTTGCGGATCAAGTTACTGTGGGAATGAAACCCTTCTTCCCTTGGTCTATCACGTAGTGGGAATGGAGCATGAGGAGACAATGCGGTGTAGTGGTTAGAGTTAAAAGACGCCTGCTTCTTGGGTGAAAAGCAATGACAAACCTAGACAGCAGCTTAAAAAGCAGAGACATCACCTTGCCAACAAAGGTCCGTATAGTTAAAGCAATGGTTTTCCCAGTAGTGATGTATGGAAGTGAGAGTTGGACCATAAAGAAGGCGGATCGCCGAAGAATTGATGCTTTTGAGTTATGGTGCTGGAGGAGACTCTTGAGAGTCCCATGGACTGCAAGAAGATCAAACCTCTCCATTCTGAAGGAAATCAGCCCTGAGTGCTCACTGGAAGGACAGATCCTGAAGCTGAGGCTCCAGTACTTTGGCCACCTCATGAGCAGAGAAGACTCCCTGGAAAAGACCCTGATGTTGGGAAAGACGGAGGGCACAAGGAGAAGGGGACGACAGAGGACGAGATAGTTGGACAGTGTTCTGGAAGCTACCAGCATGAGTTTGACCAAACTGCGGGAGGCAGTGGAAGACAGGAGTGCCTGGTGTGCTCTGGTCCATGGGGTCACGAAGAGTCGGACACGACTAAACGACTAAACAACAACAAGAAGTGGTTAGAGCGTTGGACCAGTTCCTGGAAGATCAGGGTTTAAATCCTCACCCTCAGGCACGAAGTTCTCTGGATAACCCTGGACCACCTATTGGCCTTTCGCCCCACCTACCTCTCAGGGTTGTTGTTGTGAGGATAAAATGGGGAACGGGAGAGCAACGCGCCCCTTGGAGGAATGTAGAAATGTGAGTTAAATTTGGAATACCAATAGTAATAGTGGCCCTGGATAGCTCAGTTGGTGATAATAAGACAGTACCAAGGTCGCAGGTTCAATTCCCATATGGGACAGCTGCATATTCCTACATTGCCGGGGGTTGGTCTGGATGACCCTCAGGGTCCCTTCCAACGCTGCGATTCTGTGATTCAGTTGTCGCGACTGTACAGCCTACCTCAGACTAGCAAGAAGCTCCCGGTCTCCTAAAAGGATTCACACACCGAAAAACAAAAACAAAAAAGAAGTGAAAGCAGCAGCGCGATAGAAAATAATAATACAGTGGTACCTCGGGTTAAGAACTTCAGTGGCGTAGCGTGGGTTGTCAGCACCCGGGGCAAGGCAAGTAATTTGCGCCCCCTAACCCGTGGATTTGCGCCCCCTAACCCTAACCCCCAGATGTTGCGCCCGGTGCGGCCGGCCCCCCCTGCACCCCCCACGCTATGCCACTGAAGAACTTAATTCGTTCTGGAGGTCCGTTCTTAACCTGAAACTGTTCTTAACCTAAGGTAACCACTTTAGCTAATTGGGCATCCCGCTGCCACGATTTCTGTTCTCATCCTGAAGCAAAGTTCTTAACCCAAGGTACTATTTCTGGGTTAGCGGAGTCTGTAACCTGAAGCGTATGTAACCTGAAGCGTATGTAACCCGAGGTACCACTGTATGGAACAAGAAGAAGTTTGCGTTTTCAAAAGGCAACAGCAACGCTGCAATGTCAGCTTACAACCCCCCCCCCCAACACAAACCCCTCGGTTTACAAAAATTAGCAGGCAAGCAAATTTAGTCGCTGCCTCCAGGCAAGTGGGGGAATAAATCTCCGTCCATTTCAGCCTTCAACTGCAGAGAGAATCTCCTTCTCTTGAGTCGATTTTTTAAAAAATGTACACACATTTGAAGGCAGGTTTACAAGCCAGAGGGTCTGGTCAATCCAACAGGGAGCTTCCCCTGATGATTTATGTCTCAGGAGAGGTTGGTGGGGTGGGAAGGACTGTTTCAACCCGTTTATTTTGTTTCGCTTTTGTGTCACAGGAGGAAGGTGGTGGTCTCTCCCTTCTGTTTCTTACCCTGCTCATACTTTCTCGGGCTGTTCCTGGACCCCGGGAGAATCTGGCTTTGCAAGAGCTGAGCTGCAACCCGAACGCCAGGGTCTGTTGCAGACTCGGAGGAGCGCAAAGGGCGCTCGTAGGTGAAAGAGCGAAGCCGCTGACATTCGTTTCTGATCAAGAGTTGACCCAATGCCGCCTTCCCCGTCTCTTTTGCAAGGATCTACGCTCGAGAGCGATCTATTTAAGTGCACTTACAATAAACAGAACTCTCTGTGTGGAGGCTGGAATCGAGCCGGCTGAGCACGTTTTCTTGGAAGTAAATCTAATTTCAGACTTCCAAGGAAGCATGTTAAGGGCTGGGCCTCAGTCCAAGTAGGGCTGCAATCCTACGCATGTTTACTTCGGAGTAAACACCATGTAACGCAGGAAGCGGTTCTCCTACTGACTCAGATTATCTAAGGCACACCATACTTTTAAAGCACATCCAATTCACTTTTAAAGGACATGGCTCCCCACAAAAAAGAAAAGTAAAAAGAATTATGGGAACTATAGTTCGATATGGGTGCTGGGAATTGTAACTCCATAAGGGGGAAACTACATTTCCCAGGATTCTTTGGGGGAAGTGTTGTGCTTTAAATGAGTGTTAGACACACTATTTAAATGCATGGTGTGGATATTGTGTACACGCAACCTAGCAGCGCTTCAGATTGGATGCTTTTTGCACGCAAGGCCTGCGCTTTCCCACTAAGCCAACAGGACTTCCTTCTGAGTAAGATTTGGGCTGTTTCAGTAATAATTCCTGCCCCAACTGTTAGCGGACAGAGAACAGAGAAGTTAAAGTTGTGATCAGTGGCATAGTTTTGGGGGCAGTGGCAGAGAGGCTGCTTCCCCGGGTGCAATTTTCTAGGGGGAGGGTGCTTTTTTTGGGTGGGTATGTGCAAAATTTCAAAAGAAAATGGTGTTTTTGAGGGTGTTTTTTTAATTTAAAAAAATCAAGAGGTGTAAAAATTTCATGAAATCAATCAATCAATCAATCAATCAACAGTTGCTGCTGCTGTCTCCTCCCCAGCTTCCCTCTCCCCGCTGGGTAAACCCTTCCCCACCACAATTGCCACTGCCACCCAACCCTGACAGGAACCACGGGGTACGGGGCATTGCCTTGGCCCGGGCACTGGCAACTCATGCTATGTAATGTATCATTGGTTGTGATGGTGCGGGATGTGGGATGTATCATCATTGAAGCAGTCAAATACAACATTTCCTGTTGCCTAGAGTGGACACACAGGGGAATGTGGCTCCAGACAGGGAGGACTTCCTGTCATACCTGCTCTGGAGCCTCTTCCCCTTGTGTGTGACCAGGTAGATGGGTGTGACCCTAGCAGACCCTACAAAAAGGGCTAGCCACAAAACCATCTTCCCCTCTTTTTCCATTTTCTCCTTTCGGACTCATCTTCTGGCTCATCCTTACAGAGGATGGAAGCCACAAGGTAGAAAGTCTGAGGCCTATCTCAGACTTCTCTTCTCTACAAATGTAACTGTGACCACAAGATAAAACCTGCCTTCAGAATACGACTGTGAACTGAATGTAAGTAAACTTTACTCATACTTCTAAACAAGACTGTCGTGTTATTATTATTTTAAGAGGGAAATAAAGGGGAAACTTACCAGGAACAATCCAGACTGGACAAGCCAGACTGGATTGCTTAACTTAAATGATTCTAACAAATCATCAATTTGCTTCCAGCAACCTGCAAGAGAACGTGCTCTGCTGTTTGCTCACTAGCCTGAGTGAGGAGGGATAATACTTAGTCAATATATCCTCTCCTACTTTCTTCAACATTCCCACACAGGTGAGGAGAACCGAGACAGTATGGCTCGAAATATAAGTTGCTTGAAATCCCAGGGGGGCTGCATGCTATTGTACTCAGGTTCTGCTTGTAGGATAAAGGTCAAGGGACCCCTGACCATTAGGTCCAGTCGTGGCCGACTCTGAGGTTGCGGCGCTCATCTTGCTTTATTGGCAGAGGGAGCCGGCGTACAACTTCAGGGTCATGTGGCCAGCATGACTAAGCCGCTTCTGATGAACCAGAGCAACGCACGGAAACAGCATTTACCTTCCCCCCGGAGCGGTACCTGTTTATCTACTTACACTTTGACGTGCTTTCAAACTGCTAGGTTGGCAGGAGCAGGGACCGAGCCACAGGAGCTCACCCCGTCGCGGGGATTCAAACCGCTGACCTTCTGATCGGCAAGTCCTAGGCTCTGTGGTTTAACCCTCAGCGCCACCCACATCCCGCTTGTAGGATACCCATAGGCATTTATTTGGTTGGGCACTGTTAGAATAGGATGCTGGCTCTGATGAGTTTTTGGCCTGTTCCAACAGGCTCTTCTTGTGTTCTTATGAAAACCTTCCCTTCCCTGCCCCCTTCCACCTACTTTCAAAGCAACAACTTTTCTTAAGTTGTGTTCATCTAGTTTGCAGACCTTGAATTATCATCCTAATGTAGAGTGACAGAAGAAGACAACATACACAAACACATTTTTGGCAAAACCATAACAAAAGTGGTCAATACAATCTCGAGAAATTACATCTAAGAGTTCCATTGTGTGCAATAAAGAAAACAGATGAGGAATGCCATCCATCCATCCATCCTCCAGCAAATTTGATTTTGCCTAGAATGATTGATGCTGAGGAGGCGGAGCCTATCTAGTCTGTTTCGATTCACAACAAGTAATCAAAGGATGCCAAATAGAATGAAAAGGCGTCTTGTCTAGCCAGTTTCTCTGTCAAACAAATCATGTGCAAGAGCTTTCACATCAATATCCGTTTTGATACAAGAAGCGACTGATGCAGGAGAGGGGCGGCGACAGATTCGGCAAGGACAGAAGAAGCACTCAAAATGGAGGGATGCTGTCATTGAGTCTGGCGGCTTGCCTTTGCTGGGGTCCTTTTCTGTAGCTGTGAATTGATTCTCTTCTCCCCCCCCCCATCCACTGCAATACTAGTGGAGTCTGATAGGCTGTGCTCCTTATCATGATGTCAAGATATTGGATGGAGTTTTGAGTGATGTGTGTGGGCATCTGATTCACATGCACAACATTATGAACACAACCCCCCATCCATAAAAATGAAAATAAATGGAATATTTAATGCAATACATTAAGTGATCTCAGCCAGAGTATGCAAACAATTTGAATTTGCAGAAGGAGGAAGTATTTTAAAAAGTGATTCTGAAGGAAATACTGGTATGTGCTCAATCATAGCAGCAGTGTAGCAAATACCAAACATTTACGTGATTAAATTAATTTCTAACTTGATAGGCCAAGGCTCTGACCCAGTACAGTGGTACCTTGGGTTAAGAACTTAATTCGTTCTGGAGGTCCGTTCTTAACCTGAAACTGTTCTTAACCTGAAGCACCACTTTAGCTAATGGGGCCCCCTGCTGCCACCGCGCCGCTGGAGCACGATTTCTGTTCTCATCCTGAAGCAAAGTTCTTAACCTGAGGTACTATTTCTGGCTTAGCAGAGTCTGTAACCTGAAATGTCTGTAACCTGAGGTACCACTGTATAAAGCACCTTCACATATTCTTTCCCTTTACAAGGGAAATTTTCTGTGGTCAGTTCAGTTTGGTTTCATGGAGCATAACGCTACCAATAACTAGTTCTAGACCTAGGGTGGATCTAAACACAGGAAAACCCTCGCTACAAATAAGTCAGAAATTAGATCATTATAACAAAGGGGGGGGGAGAATCCCTATGGAAAATCGTGTTTTAAAATTTCCTGCTCTTTGGCACCATCCAGTGTTGCATGTTTATAGTGCATTCAAATTGCTTTTTCTTCACTAATGTAGCTAAGTCCCTACTGTGGCGCAATAGGTCAGTGCCTCTGGCTGTTAACCAGAAGGTTGGTGGTTCGAGCCTAACCAGTGACGGCTGTGGGCAAGATTTCTGTATTGCAAGGAGTTGGACTAAACAATTCTGGATTAATTTCATCTACATTAGACAGACATCTATTTTACCCCCTTACCTCACTGAACAAATTCAGTGGAACTTGCTTCTGGATGAGCATATATAGCATTGTATTGTTAGTTCATTTTTGCATGGACAGGCATATGGGATTTGCACACACACAAAGAGCAACATTGATGTGTCACTGGGCTGTTGTGAGGATAAAATGGAAGGGGGAGAATCAGGTACACTACCTTGAGCTTTTTGGAGGAAAGGATTGATACAAATGCAATACATAAATAACAAATGAATAGGTCACATTCCACCTCAGAAACATAATCAGGTAATTTGGGATGAAGAAGTCTTGGGAGGAAATTGGATAAACAGAAGTTTGGAAGCATCCCTAAAGTTAGGACTAAACCTGTGCCACATTTTCTCTGAGAAGTGTCTTAATGATTTTGAGTCAGTAAGTGGGACCTCAGAATCTTTTTTAAAAAATCTATATATATAAAGACTATAATATCTCAGCAGAATTATTCTGTTTAAAAGTCTGAGACTTTATTTCAGCAACAATTTCCTTGTCTACAGCTTTACAAGGCTGTAAATATCCCATGGACATAATGAAATCTGACATCATATGGCAAAGTACTTACACTTGCCAGATCATTTATGAGCAAATGTACCTTGGGGCAAAACGCCTCCTCCCTTTCCCGTGCCCAAATTTCTCTTATAAATAATATAAGAAAAAATCACTTTGCAAGGTCCCTTTTCTGAACTTCCTGGTCTGCCTTTTAAACATTCCGGCTGTGAGACAGGGAGATGATACTGGAAAAGTCTTGGGGTGCATTAGAAACCCTGCTACTGGGATTATAATCGCTTGCATGTTTACCTGGGAGTAAAGTGGGCTGGGTTTAGCAAATATGAGCAGATCCAGGTGTTTCGGATGAAAGAACTTGCTGAACCAATATGTAGGAATAAGGGAGAGAGAGCAGGAGACAAACATAATATTTGTTTAAGTTGTTGTTGTTGTTTAGTCATTTAGTCGTGTCCGACTCTTCGTGACCCCATGGACCAGAGCACACCTGGCACTCCTGTCTTCCACTGCCTCCCGCAGTTTGGTCAAACTCATGTTGGTAGCTTCGAGAACACTGTCCAACCATCTCGTCCTCTGTTGTCCCCTTCTCCTTGTGCCCTCCATCTTTCCCAACACCAGGGTTTTTTCCAGGGAGTCTTCTCTTCTCATGAGGTGGCCAAAGTATTGGAGTCTCAGCTTCAGGATCTGTCCTTCCAGTGAGCACTCAGGGCTGATTTCCTTCAGAATGGAGAGGTTTGATCTTCTTGCAGTCCATGGGACTCTCAAGAGTCTCCTCCAGCACCATAATTCAAAAGCATCAATTCTTCGGCGATCAGCCTTCTTTATGGTCCAGCTCTCACTTCCATACATCACTACTGGGAAAACCATAGCTTTAACTATATGGACCTTTGTCAGCAAGGTGATGTCTCTTGTCTAAGATACTAATGCTCTTTTGTGGGTAACTATCATTATCCCTTCCCTGCCCCTTGGATTGTGTGTTCAGAGCATGTGTTTAAGGTCCTGCAAATGGGTATGTAGCCTAACTCTTGGAGGCGCAAAGGCAGGACCATTACCAGACCAAAAATGGTCCAGAACAATGTGTGCTACCTACCAGACAAAGAATGTAACCTGTATGCTGCAGAAAAAGAGCTTACAGGATTTTTAAAAAAGGAGATCTCAGAAGCTACCTGTCTGGCAAAGTTCCTTATGGAACGTGAAGATATTTGCAGCCATTTTCTCAGCAGAAGTAAGTCCCTCTGAGTTCAATGGAACTTGTTCCCAAGTACAGCGGTACCTCAGGTTAAGTACTTAATTCATTCCGGAGGTCCGTTCTTAATCTGAAACTGTTCTTAACCTGAAGCACCACTTTAGCTAATGGGGCCTCCTGCTGCCGCTGTGCCGCTGGAGCACGATTTCTGTTCTCATCCTGAAGCAAAGTTCTTAACCTGAAGCACTATGTCTGGGTTAGCGGAGTCTGTAACCTGAAGCGTATGCAACCTGAGGTACCATTGTAAATGTGCTGATGAACTAGAAAAAATGACTGACAAAACCAATGGGCTGGAGTGGGGGGATAATTTTCATGTTGCATTTAGGTTGATTTAGCAGATGAAAGAATAAGAATGGAACACACTCATCATCCACGGTGCTTGTGCAAGAGCCCTACTCTCAGCTTGACTCTTTCTTGGAAACCAGCAAGCCCAGAAGAGTGATTTATGCAGGGTTTTAGTGGACTGCAGTGGTGCTGTGTCAAGTTATGAAGTGCAGGCTCTCTTCATGACAACCCTCGTAGTGACTCACGCCGCCCCTTCTAAGACTCTTCAGCAGTACAAAGACCAATGTAGATATTATAGCTTCAGTATGAAGCCAGCTTTTTTCTTAAAAGGTAGACTCGAAACCTTTTGTGACATCCTGGTTCATCAAAACAAAGAAACCCCGGGACTTAAAACCTTAGCCATGCAAGCAGATGCAACTTGCTTCTTCCCCTGCTTAGTTTATGTGGAGGGTTTCTCTCTGAAAAAAGCTTATTTAATTGGCATGCAGAAGATTGGCAAATCGTGCCCCTGGATATGACATCATCTGGGCTGTGAAATCAAGGGGTTCCTGCCTGCCCTTGCTTCACTGATGGCAAGTCTTCTCTCTGGCAGTGACTGAATTACCTAAGGGAATGCACAGAATTACTGAGACTGGTTGGAAGTAGGCAAGGTAGGTCAGTGAATCAAGGCTAAACCACATGTGATTTTAGCTGTGTGGCTGTGCCTTCAACTGTAGAGGTTTTTTTCTGCACAATTTTTTGGGGGGACAGTTTTGGGCCTGATGGAGCCCATGTTGTGCAGAGGGGAATTTTAATCTGGAATTTAATCTGGTTTTGATCTGGAATGGGAACCCCACACTTGCACACTGCACCTGAAGGCAGCCCTGTTCAGGGAAGTTTTTAATATGTGATATTTTAATGTATTTTTAATCTTTGTTGGAAGCCACCCAGAGTGGCTGGGGAAATCCAGCCAGATGGGCGAGGTACAAATAATAATAATAATAATAATAATAATAATAATAATAATAATAATAATAATAATTGCATTTTTTAAGACAGCAACAACAACCTCCCATTGAAAGAGTTTCCTCCTCAGATATGGGACTTCTCCCTCGGCTCTGGTGAAAGACCAGCAACATTTGGCTCCTCCTCTCTTTGAAATCTTTCAATTCCAGCTGCTCAATACAATAACTGCGAAATTAAGAAATGGTGCCCGAGTGTGTTGCTGTTTTCTTCCTCCCTTCTCAATCCACTTTCCTTTTGTGCTGTGTATTTTAGATTGTAAGCCAGGGGGATAATTTGTGAGCTGATCTGGGAGTCTTTGTTGACCTGAGAGCAGACAGAAAAAGCTTTAAATAAATACATACATGCATAGTTTTTTTTGCCTCCAGCTCTCTATTCTCATAAGGGGAAACAGGCTGTGGGAGTTGCTGAAATGAAGTGCTTGTACTTCAAATCTGAACAACTTTGTATAATCAAGTTTACTTTTTGCAACCTCATCAGCAGAATAGCAGCAGTGAAGGGAGTTTGGGTTGGCCTAGTTTTCTAGCTGGCTTTTGTTTTCTCTATGCCCCCCCCCCCCGGCATTGTTAAGTTTCATTGTTATTGAACGGGTTATCTAGAGGTCAATGGGCCAGAAGGTTGTTTGGATTTCCTAAAATTGTGCCTCCTTCTAAACCTGGCTAAAAATATTGTTTTCAGAGTCTCCTGTGACCCTTCTGGGCTGGAAACTAAAAGGAGACACAATGTGGCTGCTATTTCTGTTTGTCACCCTTTGCCCCAGGCCCACAAGGGTGGCCAAGACAGCATGTGTCTGGTTTACAATATTCTCTGTAAATCCAAAGCGGCGCAGGGAGAGGAGCTGGAGACTGGGAACTTGAGGCTGGGCTGAATGCCACAAATTAGGGATGGAGAAGTTCTGCTGGCAAGAGTCAGAGATGGCACCAAGGGAAGGCATTGTTGGGTACCTGCCAAGGCCCACATTTCAATAAGGAGTCTATTGCCACTCTGTGGAACTGTCTGCCAGAGATCTGCCTCTTCCTTTTTGCTGCTGCTCCCCTCTCTGAGCATGCAAGCTGCAAAGAAGGGAAGGAGGCGCAGCAGAATTTCCCCTTGTTCTCCTCTGCTCCTGCTCTGGATAGTTGCATGAACTAGACCCAGATGGAGAGAGCAAGTGAGTGAGCAGAAGGACCTTGGAGAGGAGGAGGAAGAGAGGTGCTGACCAGAGAGTGCCTTACTCAAGATGACCCACAAAACCGGGAGCTGATAACGTCCACAGTCAAGCCCCAAACCGTTCTGGAGAAATGCCCTCTGTTGGCCTAGTTCCTGGTTTTACAAGAATATGGCAGGAACTGGGTACCAAATGCGGCCAGAGTCTTCAATCAACTGCTCTTGTCCTGGCCTGAAAAGATTAGAATATTGTCCCTGCTGTACCAAAACTGAAGAGCAGCACCAGGCAAGTCTTTAGCATATGCGCTGCTGGGGTGCCAAGATCCGCCCAGCACCCCCAAATTTAGTTGTGAGTGCCGTTGTTAAGTCTGACAAGTGCCACCATTGTGAAGGACAAGCATCATCACTGGCACGGCGCATCTTTGGCAATGAGCGCACAAAGTCGAAAGTCCTTTAGTGAAACAGTAGGTATACATTTCGGTAATACCTAGGTATATATGTATTTTGTTTTTCTAGCTTGATCAAAATTATTTATTGTTTCATAGCAGGTAGATAGTTAAGAGCTTAGACAGCTTCAGCAGTGGGTGCCTGCTGCCCCCCAGAATTCGGCGCCCGGGTGCCCTGCACCCCTTGCACCCCCGGGTAAAGATGGCCCTGAGCAGCACCTGCTGTGGGTGTCCTGAAATCAGAGCCTCCCTCGCACAATTGGCAAGGAGCTGCATTAGTGCCTCTGAAGCCGAGAAAGGCCATCTGCCAGAAACTCCAAAACTTTGCTTCTCATCGCCTTTCACTGGGGAGGGGCCCCTCCAAGGCACCCAGAGGAGCCTGTGCACCTCGCCCGGCTGCCTAGAGCAGCAGAGGAGCAGCCAGGGAAGTGCAGGCTCCTAGCCACTCCAAGGCAGGACGGACAGTTCCCCCTAGGCCTGCGCCCTTGGTGGGGGCCAACCTAACCTGCTAGCTCAGTCCCAGTGGCCCACCAAGTTCAGCATCAGTGACAATCAGCCACCTATGGAAAGCCTGCAAGCAGGAACCAAGAGCACCGTCCCCTCCTTTGGTTTCCAGCAACTGGTATTCAGAGGCATTGGAGACTTCTCCCCCATGAATTTATCTACTTCTCTTTTAGAGCCATTTGAGTTGGTGGCCACGGCCATATACTTATGGGAGTGGAACTATGTGCTGTGTGAAGAAGTATTTTTATAAATCTGCATCATGTTTTTTAAAATTTGTATGGAGCCCATGAAATAAATAAATATATATCTATCCACATCTTTTGTGCTAATTGTATAATTTTTTTAAAAAAATGATATTTATTGAGATTTTACAGACAATAAAAAGTTACAAAATTAAAAATAGGAAATAAAAAAGAGTAACAATAATAAAAGAAAAGGAAATACAAAAATACAAAGACAAAATACATAAAAATTAGAAAAAATAAAAAGAAATCAATATTTTCATGTCTTATATTTCATTTACTTGTTTCCTGACCTCCTCACACCCCCCTTTTTTGTATTCCAGTTCACATAGTTAGTTCAGCAAATCCTTACCCTCTATCATTTATCTTTACTTAATATCTTAACCTATTACAACTATATATTTCCAACCATTGTCAATCTGTATTTACATATTCTTATTAATCTTTTTACCAATACCGCTTATTTTCAATCCAACATCCCTTTAACATTCATTAATTTTACAGTATAATTTTACACTGCACTTCCCTCTGCAACCCGTTCCAAACTTTTGAGGACAGAATTTTATTTAGAGATTTTTTTCTAAAGAGGGAAGAAAAGTGTCTGTCTCTCCTTCCCTCCCTGCTCTTTCCCTCCAACTGGGAAGTTATTACTTTGTTGTTTTTAAGAAACACTGCTGTTATCTTAATTGTTACCTGCAGGCTGCAGTGTTGCGTTGATTTTCTGCACACCTGTGGAAAACAGCTTTGCTGGGTTTTGTCACGGGGCTGATGAATGACTGTAACAGACGGAAAGAGCAAATGCCAGAAGTTGGACCACAAGAACAACATTCCTAAAAAAAAATTGCAAAGGGACTGCAGATAGGTGAATCATAGTCTGCTCCAGGAGGTATTAGATTATGGATAATTTATTGTATAACCCTTACATCTTGAGGATGTAAAAAGAAAACAAAAGAAAAAGTGGGGGCAAACCATTTTAAAAGAAAGAATCCAATTCAAAAAGTTGCAAGCGCTGTTCTTATTTTGTTGATATTTATGATATTAAAATACTTTTGACATTTATTTTATTGCTTATAGTCCAGAGAACAATGCTTCTGGTGGTCTTATATAAATATAGCAAGTAAGGCTGCAGTTCTAAACCCAGCAAGGACTGAGACCCATTGAACTCAGTGGAAATTGGTTCTATTTAGGATTGCACTGTAAATGACACAAGATAGGCCCTGACTTTAACAAAGGGCAATCACTGGATTATGAAGGGCACGTTGAATAGTTTTTTTTATTGTACTGTAGGAGTGCCTGGCATGCTCTGGTCCATGGGGTCACGAAGAGTCAGACACGGCTAAATGACTAAACAACAACAACACTTATAAACATCAGCTTTTTAGAGAAATTCTCAGCAACTGTATGTTTCACTTAAAAACTTCGTAGCTTCGCCAATTATTCCAGCTACCCCCATTGCATTAGATTTACAGAACTCACATCCCTTCGGTCTCTTGTAGGTTTTGAGGAGCTCTTTCTCACTGAAGAAATAAAGAAAAATCCTGGATTGCCACCTACGTCCACAACGATCCATTAGTTTGCAATTTAATTAAGAACTGTCATGTGGGAACACTTATAGAGTATCACACATCATGAGACATTGCATGAGACAAGCACGCCTTTTCCCTGGAACAAGCTGGCAGCTTCCTTGAGTTGTACAATAGACGTGATTGCTCAAAGGAGAGCCTGGTTTTGTTATGAGAAGGTTAGCACTTGACAGTTGTCAGCATTTTCATTTGGTGACAAGTGCCACTGGTCTAGGTACGTGTGCTGCGTAGCTCTTTAACATTGATGTGGGCTTGGATTTGGACAATCCACAACAAGATATTTCCCTGCCTGTTACTGGCTGCCCCACAAAACAAGCTGCAATAAAGTAGCAGAACATGAATGAGAATCTTCTTAGCAGTTAATCACCAGTGATTCCACACCCCCATGCAGGCAGTGGGTTGCTGATGTGGTCTAAACGCAGGTGGCGCTGTGGTCTAAACCACTGAGCCTCTTGGGCATGGGTAGGCAAACTAAGGCCAGATCCGGCCCACAGACAGTCTGGGAATCAGCATGTTTTTACATGAGTAGAATGTGCCCTTTTATTTAAAATGCATCTCTGGGTTATTTGTGGGGCATAGGAATTCATTTTTATTTTTATTTTCAAAATATAGTCTGGCTCCCCACAAGGTGTGAGGGACAGTGGACTGGCCCCCTGCTGAAAAAGTTTGCTGGCCCCTGCTCTTGGGCTTGCCAATCGGAAGGTCGGAAGTTCAAATCCCTGCAACGGGGTGAGCTTCCATTGCTCTGTCCCAGCTCCTGCCAAACTAGGTACCTCTGCGGTGAGAAGGTAAATGGCATTTCTGTGCACTCTGCTTTCCGTCATGGTGTCCCATTGCGCCAGAAGCGGTTTAGTCCTGCTGGCCACATGACCCGGAAAGCTGTCTGTGGAAAAACTGTGGCTCCCTTGGCCTGAAAGCAAGATGAGCGCCGCAACCCCATAGTCGCCTTTGACTGGACTTAACCGTCCAGGGGTCCTTTGTTAACAGTGTTAAAACCCACTTCACACATTGTGGTGCAACCTGCACTTAACTTCCCAAAGTAGTGAGAAGCTCCAGGGGCAGCCCTACCTGGGTTTGGCTTCCCTTTGGAGGTGAGATCATTGGAGGCTTTCGGCTGCTTGTAATATTTGCTCTGTTTACAACTATACAGATGGTGGAGGCAAGCAACGTATACAGTGGTACACCGGGTTACAGACGCTTCAGGTTACAGACACTTCAGGTTACAGACTCCACTAACCCATAAATAGTACCTTGGGTTAAGAATTTTGCTTCAGGATGAGAACAGAAATTGCGTGGCGGCAGGCCCCATTAGCTAAAGCGGAACCTCAGGTTAAGAACAGTTTCAGGTTAAGAACGGACC
The DNA here is from genome assembly GCF_965112155.1 of Podarcis liolepis. NCBI lineage: Eukaryota > Metazoa > Chordata > Lepidosauria > Squamata > Lacertidae > Podarcis > Podarcis liolepis. Next base: position 66,043,326 of record NC_139560.1, on the reverse strand, counting down.
TCCAGAATGAATTAAGTTCTTAACCCGAGGTACCACTGTACTCTCCAACCAAACATCAGTTCTCAAGAAAAAGGACATTGCACCTCAAAATGCTTTCAGCCTTAAGCTCACCACTTTCCCCCCTTTGCTTCTGTCTGTCTTCCTTCTGCTCTCCACCACTGGACATGGGGTAAGGCCTTCTTGATAGTTGCACCCCAGTTGTGTGGCTTCCTCTTTATTGAGGCATGGATGGCCACATTGTTGGTGGGCTTCCATTGCCTTTTTAAACCACACTTGATCACCCAGACATACTGAATAAGACTGTTGATCCATCAAGCTAGGTTATTGCTTGAACTTGCTGGTAGTTTCTCTCCAGGGTTTCAGGTAGGAGACATGCCCAGTCTTACCTTGAAATATGGGAGACTGAACCAGAGACATGCCCAAGAGATGCTCTGCTATGGAGTTATTTTCTGCCTTTCCATTGATTCCCATGGGATGAATCTGGTTAGCCCTGAATTTTAGGTGCTGTATGTTAGGCCAAGCTCTGTGGATGGGACCAGGAAATGAAGGGAGTGAGGATGCAGTACAACTTTGTTTCTCCATTTCCCTGCCCCCAGCATACTCATCCCCCACTCCTGACACACACCCTTTTGCCATTTGCCCCAACATAACTTCCACTGGGATAAGTTTAAGGCAGTTTAAGGGCAACTCAGGCAAGCCAGAGAGCAGCCAGGATTTATGTCAGTGGCAATAGGACTGAGCTATCTGCAGTGCAATTGGTCGATTGGCAGAAGCCACACCTATCCCTCAGTCCAATTGCCAATTGTGTCACAAGAATGTGCCACATCACCACCCAATTGACCTCTGAGAGCATTTCAGTTTCAAATATTCTGATTATTTCTACTTTTAGTTAAGTATTTTTATTTATTTACTTGATGGGGGGGACAGCCACACCCTGCCACGCTGGCTAAGCCCATGCACTGTGAGTTATATTATATTGATAATTATATCGACTGACATTCCTGCCACTAGGAAAAAAGTTTTCTTCTATGCAACCGCTGCAGCCAGAATGATTATAGCAAAAAACTGGAAGAGAGAAAAGACTCCCTCAATAAGATTTTGTAAATACATAGAATCAGCAAGACTTACAGCAGTAAGATGACAATCAGACCAAAAACTGATAGAGGAGTGGGCTTGCGTGAAGGAATACATCAAAAAACATTGTTCTGGTATTAATATATCAATATGCAATGAATGAAATTCTTAAAAAATTAAGAAGAAATGGGTATAAGATGAGATGGTCAAAAATAACATTGATAGCACAGCAAAAAGAAGAAAAGAAATAAAGAAAGCCACACATAGGAGGAGGGAAGTCAAGATTTATGTTTGCATGTTTAGTTTGTTTTCTTTTTTTGTAATCTAAGTTGAGAGGTGTATGTAAGTATGTATGTATGTATGTATGTAAAATAAGTTTGTTTAGTGTTTTGTGTTTGTAAGTATTGTATTTATCAATAAAAGTTTTTTAAAAAGATAATTTATTACAATAACTTACATGCCGCCTTTCATGCTACAAGTTATTTCAAGGCTGCTTAGAGTTCGACTAACTTTGCCCGAATCTAAACATTTTATTGGTTTTCACAATATTATAAACAAACAAACAAACAAACAAACACACAAGACAAACAAAACAAACATAAATCATAGCCTTATTAAAAATTACAGTTATTAACTTTGTTAAGTGACTTCCTTGCTTCCTCTTGGTTGAATTTCATTGCATGTCCTTTTAACGGTTTTCCAAATCCCAATTTTTATGAAATTTAACTTAAACATTAACATTCTTAAATCTTCACCTTATAGAATTAAACATATTAATTCATCACTTAACATAAATAAAATCCTAAGCCCATTAAGTATCTGCAAGCTATTTGCAGTTAGTTTAACTTAACAAATTTAACTAAATAATCATTAAATTTATTCCATTCTTCCTGATACTCCTCCTCCTCCTGGTCGCGGACTCTTCCGGTCAGGTTGGCTAGCTCCGAAAAATCCATCATCTTCATCTGCCATTCTTCTATTGTTGGTAATTCTTGGGTTTTCCACTTTTTAGCTAACAAAATACGAGCAGCAGTTGTGGCATACAAAAATAATTTAATAATTAACTTTGCCCGGATCTAACCCAGTCTTCTTAGGTTGTTTTAAACACGGCTCTATACAAGCAAACTGTGAATATGACAAATGAGGGTTTCTAAATGTGCATGTTATTGTACAAATAATAAGGCTTGTCAAGTAGCTGAGGTTGAAGCAACAGCTCCAAGCTTTTCCAAGTGTATCTCTTGAGAGTACAATAGATGGCAAGTCTGGGTTTGCTTCTGCATAATGAAATAACTCCTAGCTCTGACACCACTAGGGTCACTTTTTCAAAAATCCTCTTTCTTGAGAAGTATTTCCAAGTGCCTTCTCCTTGAGGGGAAAGAACACTTGATTCCATTGTCCCTTAGGCAGATTTATGAAAACAACCTTCCAGTTCTGTACTTGCTTAATGATAGCCTTTTGCTTTGTGTTTTCTATTTTCTGGTACAGATGCCCTTTTCTTCATTTGCAGAAATGGGGCAAGGAGAGGGCAGGAACGCGTTTTTAATGGAAGTGCCCAGGTTATTCAGGACCCTTAAATCCAGATTTCCCAACCCTGTCCTAAATGTTGGCTACTAGTTGACTTCCAGCCATAATTCAAGATACTGGTGTATGGGCAATCTATCCGGAAGATATCTGTATTTTGAGGAGTTACCGGTAGTGATCTGACTTGGTTGCCCTCTTCCTGCCTCTTGTTCCTTCCCCCTCCCTATCTCTTGTTAAGCTCTTTGATGGCCTTTAATGTCCTACATCTGTTGGAAGGAAGAGATAGTGATGAGTACCCCTGGGACGCGGGTGGTGCCTAGGACTTGCCGATTGCATGGTCGGCAGTTTGAATCCCCGCGGCGGGGTGCGCTCCCGTTGCTCGGTCCCAGCACCTGCCAACCTAGCAGTTTGAAAGCACCCCCGGGTGCAAGTAGATAAATAGGGACCGCTTACTAGTGGGAAGGTAAACGGCGTTCCGTGTGCTGCGCTGGCTCACCAGAGTAGCTTTGTCATGCTGGCCTCGTGACCTGGAAGTGTCTGAGGACAACGCTGGCTCCCAGCCTATAGAGTGAGATGAGCGCACAACCCTAGAGTCTGTCAAGACTGGCCCGTACGGGCAGGGGTACCTTTACCTTTACCTTCTTTGATGTTGGACATTGTTTGGAGAAAGTGAGGCACTGGGAGAGGGTAGCTAATGAATAATCTGCAAGTGGCCAGTAATGTATGACTGGTAGCCAGTCAGGCAAGCCACATGGGGTAGCTATCTATAAATTGGATGTTTTCGGGCAGGGTTTTTGGTCTACCTAGAGGGGTCACTTCACCACTTCTTGAGGGCTTCCATGGCAAATTGAAGCGCATGCGTGGTATGTATATATTGCTTGCTGTTTAGAACTAAATATTTAATCTTCTCACTCACTTGTGTTTTGCATTACTTCTGAATCTCATTTTAAAATACAGTGGTACCTCGGGTTACATACACTTCAGATTACAGACCCTTCAGGTTACAGACTCCGCTAACCCAGAAATAGTACCTCGGGTTAAGAACTTTGCTTCAGGATGAGAACAGAAATCGGGCTGTGGCGGGGCAGTAGGAGGCCCCATTAGCTAAAGTGGTGCTTCAGGTTAAGAACAGTTTCAGGTTAAGAACGGACGTCTGGAATGAATTAAGTACTTAACCTGATGTACCACTGTAACCACTTTGCATTTGGCAAGACAACTGCAATTCTGGGATGAGGTTATCTGAAAAACGCATTCTCCTGTTTGAGCCTGCCTGGTATACCCCCATATTGGTATTGCTACATTCAGAATTTGTGAATGGCTGCAAGGAAGATAGTTTCTGACTTTTTGAATTATTTCCCCAGGGAAAATTTCCTGGTGTCATCCGAGTTATCTTTTTAGATGCCAGGCCCAGTTTCTACTACTCACAAGAGCTTTTTAAATGGTACTTTACAATTCATTGTTTTATTGTAACTGCAAGTCCTTTTTATCTGATTATTTTGTAAGATTGGGGGAGGGCATTTTTGTAGATGAAAGGTGGGGTTCTAAAGGTTTTGTGATCATGAAGGTGACTACCTGTAATGAATATAGGGGTTGCTGGTGCGTAAGTTGCCGCCTCTCCTGGCTTTGTTGCCTTGTTAAACCTTTTCTGTCTGGACAGCCCTTCACTTCGTGGCTGCCTCAGTCGCTAGCAGAATCCGTCAGTGGGCGTTTCTTAAACCTTTTCCAGCATAAAAGCTGTTTGACGCCAAGTCTCCTCCTACTCTCCCTGTGCGGAAGTCTTCTGCGCAGGGAGGGTGTGGGTAGCGGAGGACCCGTGCTCTCCCCGCTGGTATTCAGTGAAGAGTCCTGGAGCCCTCTCGCCGATTCCTCCATCTGCCCCCCTTTATCCCTGGTGTTGCGCTGATTTCCTTCCCCCGCTGAGCTACCTCTCTCCCTGCTGGGTCCCTCTCCAGCATCACTTGAGAGCCTTCCCTCCGCCTCTGGCTCCGATGTCAGTTCCCTGACACTACCCTTGGAAAATACTGTGTATGGTTCTGGTTGCTGCACCTCTAAAAGGATATTGTAGGGCTGTGAAATGTGCAGAAATGGATCAGTAAAATTATCAGGCATCTGGAGTGGCTCTCCTATAAATAAAAGTTACATGCGCCTTTTTTAGTTCAGAAAAATAGGCAAGTAAGGGAGGTATATCAAATTATATGTGGGCAATCACAGGTGGAGAACATCAGCATTATTTATTACATTGTCCACTAAACACAGAACCTAGGAGACACTTTCTAAATCTCTTGTTTATCCAGGAAAGCTGTCTCTCTCTAGCAGAGAGGGTTCTATGGCTGCTCAGTGACATTAATGCCCCATAATGTGGCCCTCTTTGCGCTGGCGGCAAGACAGATTAGGAAGAAGAATCTGGATAAAATTGCAGTAAGCTGTAAGGGGGATTCTGAGGTCTAAATAGAAAAATACTGTCTGCTGTGTGGAGACCCCTAATTTCTCTGTGTGTCTGCAATTTATGATTCTGATAGTTTAGGAAGAGGTTCAGTTTATATATATATGGATATATAGATTTATAGATATTTCTTCATTTGATAGTGCCTGTGCGGTTTTGGCATGGTTTTGGCTAGTACAATAAAGCTCCTCTGGCTATTACAGTGGTACCTTGGTTCTCAAACACCTTGGTACTCAAACAACTTGGAACCCAAAAACTGTAAACCCGGAAGTAAGTGTTCAGGTTTGCAAACTTTTTTTCAGAAGCCAAACGTGCTCTGTTTTGAGTGCCACACTTCCATTTTGAGTGTTATGCTGACAATTTGATGAGTGACACAACTCCATAATCACCTTTGACTGGACTTAACCATCCTGGGGTCCTTCACCTTTACCTGTCACTGCAAACCTCAACTCTAAACTCTGGCTCAGTCTTTCTAAATATCTGTGAATTGAGGGAGGGCCACAGGGTCTGTAACCTGAAGCGTATGTAACCCGAGGTACCACTGTACAAGGAAGGGCGAGACTGACTCAGGATAAGTTTCTACAACATAGTGGCAACTTGGGTGCATAGTTCAGTCCCAGCACACTGTTCCTATTCAGAATGATTGGCAGGGTTTAGTTTGTTTGAGGAGGGAGGAGGGAGGAGGAGCTAAAGCTGTCTGGTGCCCGCAGGGCAACGCTGCCCTGGCTAGCTTCTTCCAGGGCTCTCCGGGAGGGCTCTGTGCCTCCCTTTCTGTCATTCTGATTTATTAAGCGCTTCGCAAGACAAAGTCTCCCCGCACAAAACCCTTCTCTGTTCTGGAGAGGGTAATTTCCACCCAGCCCCGCCGATGTAAAAGTATCCTGGCTCTCTGCTTACCTGCCGCTGGAGTGTGTTTGGGCAGGTGCTGGGCGCCCTATCCGTCTCTGCCATCTGACAGGCTTGATTTACAGCTGGAAAGAAAAGGGAGACTCGCTCCTCCATCTTCCTTGGTTAAACACACACACACACACGTACACACGTGCGCGCGCACACATAACCCTCGCCTTGCAGCCAGATAAGCTCAGTTCCAACAGCTCCGAACAGTGCTACTCCTCAACAATTATGTTTTAAGACCGGGGTGTGAAATTGCTGCACTCCTAAGCATTCGGGATCAAGTTGCGCCCGGCAGCCTCCTGAGCACGTGTACTCAAAAGCAGGTCCCTCAGATAGCAAAAGGATTTGATGTTGTTTTCCCCCCACTCACACGTTCTAGGGATGATAACTTAGTGTAGACCCCATTGGCTTCATCTGCAGTTACTTCCAAGTAATCTCGGGACTTAATTCTTCCCGGACTTGTCCGTTTTAGTTGGGACTGGAGATTTGTGAAGCCATGTGCGGTTTTAATCCAAGCACATGACAGGGATAGCTCAATAAATAGAGGCTGAGGCTCTTAATCTCAGGGTAATGGGTTCGAGTCCCACGTTGGGTAAAAGATCCCTGCATTGCAGGGGGTTGGACTAGATGTCCCTTCCAACTCCCTGAACTCAGGGTCCCTTCCAACTCTATGGTACTAGGCAGATGGTAGTGCACCCCAGTCCAGATAGGTTTCCCCGAATTTACACAGTTTTCTTGTTTAATAGGCGATTCCTCTAGAAGCCGAGATGGATTATGACAGCCTACTCAAACTCAACGCTTCGACATTATGACGATTGAAATTAATGGGACATGCTTTCAAATTCAGTCATGGTAGCTGGCATTAAAGCAATTTTGCCTCCTTCACAGCTTTATATAAATATAGCTATAGAAAATCCCGTGGGAGAATTCTCTGCAAAAGAAGCATCTGAGTGCAGCGTTGCTTACGCTTTTCCTGACAAGGCTTTGTGTTCCTGGATTCAACAGGTGAAGTTGTCCCGATTGCTGCATCTATATCACAAGAGCCAATTCCTAGGGGCCGAGGGGGGGGGTGTCTTCGGCTCCCCCATAAAATATTTGACGGCCCCCTTCAAGTTGATGGGCAGTGCCATTCAAATGGTGTCATTGCACTGCATCATGTGATCGATTATGCAGGGCCGGCCCCCAATATTTTATTCAAGTTGGCACCCCTGATCTATATAGTGGGGAAACATCACCTGCTGAATTTCTGCCTGCCCCGCGGCAACTGGGAAGGGGCTGCTACCTAATTTGAGTGTCATGGACGACACAAGCTGCAGCCCTAGCAATGCCCCATTGAAGTCCCATTGAATTCAATGGGGGTGCTCTCAAGTAAGTTCTCTTAGGGTTGCAGCCTTAGAATGCTATTCGTTTTCAACAGGATACCCGCAAGTGTCTCCAAACATTTTGGCTCCAACTTAAAAGCATCTCTAGGAAAAGATGCGCGGGGGGGGGGGGCGGCGGCTTTGGGAGGCTGTTTTGCCTAAAACAGCGTCTAGCTTCTAAACAGCACTTTTAATGGAAACAATAGTCTTCTAAGGTTGGGCGAGTCTAAAGATTCTTGTGGCTTCGTTTTTGTGTTTAGTGGGTATTTCTGGACTGGAAGCGAACTTGGTGCGAAATGGGCTTTGTGGGGAGGGAACGTCTCCTATTTTGCGCGTTTTGCATGGCTCACAAAGGGCCCCGATAAAATCTCAGGAGAGAAACTGACTGACACGTATTTCGTGCACCAGAGCCTTAAGATGCGTTTGCATAGACATACATCGTAACATGTTGTTTTATTGCTCGCGGAGAAAGAAAAAGAGACGGTTTCACCACTCCTTCGCTAGCGTTGCGCAAACAGCCGAGTGAAGGAAGCTCTCAAGCAGACGGGAAGACGACACATAGATTCATAGAATTGTCGAGTCGGAAGGGATCCCGAGGGCCATCTAGACCAACCCCCTGCAAAGCAGAAATCTCAGGGAGATCATACATGCCCCTAGGGAAGCGGCACCGTGAAACGGTCCATTTACACTCAGCTTGTCCATTCGCCTTCGAAAACAAGAGCAAACTTTTAAACAAAAGGCGCCGAAGAAATATTCACCTTTCCATGGAATTAGCTCTCCTGCCAATGAATGCGAGATCGAGGGTTTCCTTGCTAAGAGCGCAATGTAATCTCGTTCAATAGCTTGTGCGATGCTGCGCTTGATAAAGGCGAACAGGCTGGAATTGAGACGAGACCGTCGTTTTTCAATCTGCACACGCAAAAGTGGCCTGTTCTCTTGAGGGAGGCGGACTGTGGCTGCTGGGGAAAGTAGCGCACAGGTTTGGCTGCACCGCTGTCTGCCGGATTGAAGAAATCCGATGAAGGAACGTGAGGAACTCCAAAGCTTGTATCTCTTTGCTTTTATACTTCGGACACTCCTGACTTAACTCAGAGAGGGTTGCTTTCATACAATGCCCTTAAGAATCGGACTGCTGCTGTTTGGAACCAACACGATTGTGAAGGAGCGAGCGAGCAAAAGATAGCAACTTTATCAATGACGGTTGTGTCTTTGTAACAACCAGAAAATCAGCAGAGGACGTTTTGCTCAACTTCTGCAGTTCTGTTGCCTTTCCCATCCTGTTCCCATTGTTTTTGTTTTAAATCAATTTTAGGCCAGATTTCCCGTTCCCCAGCTAGTTGGTTTAGAGATTTGCCTTAATGATGATGGTGGGGCGCTGAGGTAATGTCAAATTACTGGAACTGACAGCCGGATCCTATTGACGTCTTCTACAATGCAAGTCTTATTTGAGCTCTGCGAGATTTACTCCCAAATGTGTGTGTACAGGATTGCATCCTGAAACCATAAAAGCTCCGGTTCCTAATTAAGCCAGTGTTGGAGTCGTTCTCTTGAGGTAAATAGAATTCCTCCAGCGTAAGACAGGGGCAACTATCTCCTTTCCCAATCGGTTAAAACGAAGGCTGCTGTCCTAAATCTATTTACCTGAAAGTAAACTTCATTTTAAAATCAATGGTACTTACTCCCGAGTAGACGGGGAGTAGCTGCGTTGGAATTCGCTTGTGGATGGACTCAGCTGTTCCATCCTGTGTACATTTTTCTAAATTTACCACATACTCTAAGCAGGAAAACATTCCCCGGGTCAGGTACCCGCCCTGCCGCCTGAACTGCATTCCTGAAAACGCAAACACCACCACCACACCGAACCCAAGAGGTCATAAACAAATTGTCCCCCGACAACCTTCCTGGAGAATCTGGCAGGCGGCACAAAAGGATTAGGTTTCAACTCTGGCTTGTCCCTGGCGAAGCGGTCTTTCGCTGTCCACGCCTCCGCCCGCCCCGTCGAATATTTTGCGTTTTGAGTAAGAGTGAAGTCGAGGCTACAATCCTGTGCACACTTAGAAGTAAGGCCGCTGAACTCACTGGCGTTTGCTTCTGAGTCGACGTGTGTAGGAATGCACGCTGTCAGGCAGCCTAAGATCTTTCCAAAAATGGTTCTAGGCTTGGCAGAATGCAACAATTGTCCGCCGCCGCCGCCTTTGACTACAAGCCAGCTGGCCGGCCAATGGCTGACTCAGCAGGACTAGGGCACCTCGGCCCGCAGCCGGCTTCTCAGCAAGCCATGGCAGCCCCGAGGCTTCAGTTTTACTACTCCTTCTAGGTGGGAAATGAGTCGCTTCGCCCTGTTCTCCGTGGGACACGCGCAGTGCGTCGAAGCACCTCGAGTTCAAACACAAAAGTGTGTGAGTGTGTTGGGTGTGTATGGCTAACTGAGTCAGCCTACTGCAGATTTAGCGTTGAGTAGAAAGGGCTTGTGATGGAAGTGTGGACGCCTCCTTTCAGAGACTCCCCCCCATCTCCCCCACTCCATCTGAACCGGCCAACACCCTCCAATAATTATCTGATGCCCTTCTTCCTGTGCCTCCCGCTGGAGAGGTCCGGAGAGTGGGCAACAGGAAAATGGCCTTTTCTGCGGTGGCTCCCCATTTGTGGAATGCTCCCCCCCTTGGGATGCTCTTCTGGCGCCTTCATAGAGCAGCTAACCTATATCCTGGACCTTGACCAAAGAACGGTACACTCCTCTTTGGGATGGTCACCCTCTTCCACGCAGCTTCCTGAGGGGCGCGCACATGGAGCAGTGAAGGAGGAAGGGGAAGGGGAAGGAAGGGGACACCCGCCTAGCCACTCAGATCAGCTGAATCAACCCTGGTGATCACTGGGGTGACAGAGGCACCAGGAGAAATCTTTTCTCTTCAACCCGTTTTTCGGTTGATTAACATTCCCAGGCCCTTTTAAATGTGTTGGTGGGAGTGAAAACTATTTATTTGTTTTTGTTTCATTATGTATTATGTATTTTTCTGTTGTGAACCGCCCTGGGATTTTCGGATGGGTATACAAATTTATTAATCATCATCTATGTCTTTTAAGAGCAGCTACAGGCAGTTAAACCACAGAGCCTAGGACTTGCCGATCAGGTCGGCGGTTTGAATCCCTGCTATAGGGTGAGCTCCCGTTGCTCGGTCCCTGCTCCTGCTCACCTAGCAGTTCGAAAGCACGTCAAAGTGCAAGTAGATAAATAGGTACCACTCCAGCGGGAAGGTAAATGGCGTTTCCGTGCACTGCTCTGGTTCGCCAGAAGTGGCTTAGTCTTGCTGGCCACATGACACGGAAGTTGTATTCCGGCTCCCTCAGCCAATAAAGGGAGATGAGCGCCGCAACCCCAGAGTCGGCCACGACTGGACCTAATGGTCAGCGGTCCCTTTACCTTTACTTACAGGCAACAGTGCAACAAATACAGCTTCCTACAGCTATGTCCAGCGGCATCCTTTTGGCGCAGCCGCCAAAGGCCAAAACCCCCCAGCTGTATACAAAGATCGCATCTTTTCCCAGTGTATCTTAAGACTGACGAATCCTAAGAAACTGATGTCCTCTGCACCTGCGCTTATAATCACCACCAGGCATGGTTAGATAGGGAACTGCACCCGGTACCTCCACATCTGCGATGTCTAATATTTGGTGGCCCATGTCAATTTCAAACAGGGCGTCTGCAAATCTAGCAGGGATGCTATCCACAAGGTCCCAGCTGCTGGTGCTTTTAATGTGTTTCCCACCCCGGCCCTTTATCTCTCTCTCTCTCTCTCTCTCTCTCTCTCTCCCCCTCCCTTCCCCACTCTCCTGGCCTCCTATGCATTCCGTGAAGCCGCCACAACCCCCTTGAGCTATGCGCAGAGATGCCAGCACACACTTGATAATTTTCATTCCAACTTTTATTTGAAAATAACCAGGATCCACAGCTTCATAACGCGCGCACACGCACACACACACATCACCACAGACACATTTCCTGAAAGCAGTCTTCCTTTTCGGTGGCAGCATTTTTTAAAAAAATAGGGTTCCGCTTGGGTATCTCTGGATAGTCACAGAAACCCTTTTTTTATTTTTGTGGGGCGGGGGTGGTGGTTATGAATCAACTTTTAGCAGACTCACGCGGACACACCCCAAATATCAAATTCGTTCTTTCATTGGAAAAAATAAAAAGCGACGGCAGCCTGTATTTGCTGAAACAATAAAAAAGTTATAAATAAGTTACCCCCTCCCTCTTCCACGAAAGGCTAACCGCAGTGCTCATTCTGGGAAGGCTCACACGTGCATTTTAAAAGAGCCCTTCCTTCTGTATTCGGAGTACTCGGAAACTAGAGGAAAAGTATAAAGAATTTAGGAACGAAACCCTGACTGGGTTAGACATTGCCTACGTTCACGATTTCCATCAAAGCTGCCTCCCCCCCCCCTTCCATCGGAAAGAGGCTTTCACTTAAATAAATATAAAAGCTGTTTTGTCTTTTCTGTCTCCCTGTACATCTCTCTGGACTGATCTCTCGCCAGCAGGGAATCTCACCAGTTCACTGCACCTTGCATCTAGAGGCTACGCAGATGTGAAGTCAAACAGGCTTACCTCTGCGTAAATATGCGCTAGAATCGGGGCGGTGCTTTTAAAGTTATTCGTTTTTGAACGATGGATATTGCAAATAGTGATTCGCCCCACGCAAGTTCACAACCCACCTTCCTGTGATTCTATTCCCATTCCCACCCCACTCCACTAGCTGGCTTGGACTACCCTTAAAAGGCTGCGGAGGAATTCAGTCTTACGGCTGGCTGCTTACTCAGGAGTAAGTTCCCCTGAAATCCAATGGGTCGATCCCTAACTTAATGTACGCTTAGAAGCGCAGGCTGCAGTCCTGCTGTGTGATGGGTTGTAGTCAACTAACTCTTACCATGATTAACTTAGGTCCATCCATTTCAAAGAGTCTACTCTGAGTAAAGGTTAATTGACCACAACCCTATGTTACCCTCCCGAAAAAACAAGACCCTTTGAGTTAAATGGGGCTTAATCTCTGCCCCCCCTCCATGTGTATTTAGCTTCTGTTGAAATCAGTGGAGCTCTTAGGGTTGCCAACTTTTTACTGGCCCAGTTTTGGGGCCTTTGACAGCAGTCTGACCAAGCATCAAGACTGCTAAAGGCACAGGAGCCCCCTTCAACAAGAAGTTGGCAACCCTGCTAAAGTTTGCAGCATACGTACTGTATACAGAGTTCTCGAGGAAGCGGTTTGGATAATCGCAGTTGCCACCCTTGCCACGCCCACTTCGGAATAAGACCCGCTGAGCAGCCTTTCTTCGGAATAAACATAGAAGACAGGACTGCGCTTTAACGACTATACCAGAGTAAGGAGTTCACCCTGGAAACTCACGGCTATAAAAATGGCTTAAAATCTGCGGGTTGGGCGCGCCTCCTAGTCTTGTGAATGGGAAACAAAAACAATTGGATGAATGCCCCCCCCAAAACCTATCAGCAGGGTACTATTACCAGGAGAGAGACACACTCTGGTCCATTTGAAAGTTCGGGTTAAAATCAGATCGAATGACTTTTGGGTTTTTGTCTCAGGGGAAATCCATCCTTAAGGCACAGAGTCTTTGTACTTTTCAGTCACTGGATTAAAAATAAAATAAAAATGTGCGTAGAGACCTTTCCCATCGCCTGTCCTCAAGTCACTTCATGAGGGAGGGGGCTTGGCTAGTTCTACGGTTACACCGGTAGGGTCTCCGTGGGATAAGGCCGATAGACCTGCTGCAACGACCCGGGCAGCCGGAGGGGGCAGTAGAGCTGAGCGACGCCGAGCGGGACCCCTTGCAGCGATTCCGAGGCCGCGGTGGAAGCGGCGAGGAGGGAGGTCCTCTGGGGGAAGAGTTGTTGGGGATCCCCGGACGTCGAGGCCTCCCCCGCGGAGACCTCCAGGAGGAGCGGGTCGGGCAGCCTGTAGGAATACAGAGAAGAGGCCGCCGCGGGTGGGAACGGAGGAGGAGGAGGAAGGAGCCCGAAGGAGACGGCGGACTGGGGCAGAAGGCGAGAGTAGCCCGACGGGACGGGCCACAGCATCGCCCTGTCTCCCGCTGGGGTTGCGGGGCGCTGCTGCTGCTGCTTCTCGGACGGCTGGAAAGGGCGGCTCAAGATGCTCTCGATGGCGAAGGAGCTGGAGAATTTCGGGCCCGACGAGGAGCACGACGGCGAGACCGAGGCGGCGGCCGTCGTCGTGGCTGTCCCGGACGCCGCTGGCTGGGGCTCGTGGTCGGCGCTTGGAGAGGGCGAGGCCGAGGGCTGGTGCGCCTGGGCAGGCTCCGCGGCGCCGGGCCTGCTGAGGCGCTTCCTCCGCCTGCGGAAGACGCCGTCGGCGAACGTGTACTCGGAGCTGGGGTTGAGCATCCAGTAGTTGTCCTTGCCCCACGGCCGGGCCGGGTCGCGGAGCACCTTGACGAAGCAGTCGTTGAGCGACAGGTTGTGGCGCACGGAGTTGCGCCAGCCCGTGTAGGCGCCGCGGAAGAAGGGGAAACGGCCCATCAGGTACTCGTTGATCTCGGCCAGAGTCAGGCGCCCCCCGGCGGAGTCCCGGATAGCCATGGCGATCAGCGCGATGTACGAGTAGGGAGGCTTCGGGCGACGCGTGTAAGGCTTCCCCGGCGCTGCTTTCGCGTTGCCGGGCGAAGGCTCCGAGCCCTGGCGCGGAGAGGCCCCGACGCCACTGGCCGGGCTGAGGGCGGCGCAGTCACCGTCGGAGCCCAGCTCGCTGTCGCCGGGCAGTGGCGACGCCGCGCTGCTGCTTTCCTGGTCGCTGCTGAGCTTGTCCTCGTAACGCGGGGCGAAGATCTCCAGCTTCATGGTGGCGCCTCCAGCCTCGAAGGGGCCCAGCTCGGCTCCCCCCGCCCACGGGTCTCTTCTTCCCCAGGGATGATCGGTGGGCCTTCCGAGCGCAGCAATGGGGCTGTGTAGGCTCGGATCTCCGGGGGGAGGGGACGCTAACAAAAGTTGAGGTGCATCTCTCCTTTTACGCGGTGGTGGTGGAGCTCCCCTAAGGGGCGACAGTTCCCTTTCTTCCACGGGGGAGTCACGGAATGTGTCTCGCGGCTTCAGAGCAACGTCTCCGCCTCCCTGGAGGAAGAGAGCAAAAATCGGGGTTCCCACGCTAGCAACCCTTAAAAAAAGCAGAGCCACGGGAGAAGTTTCTGAAGCCTGAATTCCTTTGGGAAAGGGTGTCGGGGCGGAATGTAGCTGTGAGGTCTCTTTCTGCCCCCTCCTTAGTTTGTGAGCAAAAAGGGGGCTTGTTTCCACACCCCAAGTCTCCTCCTTCGAAATCAAAACCAGCGCGTTGCGCTCCTAGCGCGCGTGGAGTCGGCTGGTTTTCAAGCGTTTTCTCTCGGCGGTCCTGGATGGTGCGTTGCTGAGCAAAGCCAGCCTCTGCTGGCTTTTCCCACCTGGATGATGATCCCTAGAAGGTAGGCTTTTCTCTTCGGCCCAAAATAAGTATCTGATCCTCGTGGGGGAGGATCCTTCCGAGGAAGATGCGCGCTCTCCCCTCCCCCGCAGCCAGTGGTATTTTATCTTGAGAGTCTCGGACGCAAAGCTGAAGGTAACAGGTGACTGAAGAAACTTTGCGTCAACTTTTTTTTAAACGATATATCCTGGTGGTGCGATTCTCTTTCTAGGAGTGTACTCTTAGATCTTCATAGGCTTCCAGGGGAAGATCGGCAGCAAGTTGACTCCGGTTAGGATTTAAAAAAGAAAAATGGAAACCTGATGTGCTGAATCCGCGTCTTTCTGCTCTCCTTTCCCCCACGTTAGTGGCGCTCCCGCTTGAAGAGCCTGGCGCTTGCGAGCTGTCTGCTGGCGACAGCAACCCTCGAGCGGCTGTTGTCATTAAAGTGGCATTGTCATTATCTCTCTCCACTACTCTCAGGCCAGCCCATTATAACGCTCAGCCCAGTTGGGGAGGAGGAGGCGGAGCTACCCCCCGCCAGGCTTCCGAGCGGCTGCTGGGTGGAGATGCAAGGTAAGTCAGACAAAGGTGGGCATCTCCCGAGAGACAGCCTCGATGACAGGGAGAGCTTGTTGGAAAGCTGGGGCGGGCAGGTTGTTTGCTTGGCTCTGGCCAAGTCCCGCCCTCTCCTTGGGGTTCCTCCAATGAAAGGAGCCCAGTCAGGCCCCACCCCTTCTCCTCCCACTTTGCGTAGCAGGTTACTCTTCTCAGGTGTAAAGTGCAAATTGATTTATAGGTGGCAGAGTCCAACCTGTTGAGGGATGGTGCTCCCCCCCCTCCCCTATCTTGGAAATTACTTTGCAATTAGTAAATAAACACAGCCTCCTATAGAAGGTATTGCAACACTTTCCTATTACGGTTTTGAGTTCTGAACTTTGAATTTGCAACCATTCATTAGAACTGAGAGTGATTAGAGTGTCCATTCAAATGCCCACTCAGTCCTGAAACTCTCTGGTGGACCTGGGCTGAGAGCTAATGATTGACTACCTGACACAGACCCTCCAACTGTCCCTATTTTCCTGGAGACAACCCCTGATTTAATCCCAGAATGTCCCACTTTTCCTTAGGACGTCCCTATTACCATCAGAGAAATGTTGGAGGGTGTGGACTTACCTGACCCCTGAGTCATCTCGAGGCAGCCCTGTATAGGGAAGTTTTTTGTTTAATGTTTCATTACATTTTTATGTATGTTGGAAGTCGCCTGGAGTGGCTGGGGCAGCCCAGTCAGATGGGCAGGGTATAAATAATAAAACTCTTATTATGGAATAGGACACCCCTATTTTCATCTGAGAAATGTTGGAGAGTATGCTGGCAGGGTTGTTGGGAAGGTAGAGGGGTGAGCGATGCAATATGAGTCCCAAGTTCAAGGAAGGACAGGGTATAGATGCAATTAATATCCATAATCATAGGATTCTTAAAGAAATGTTCGTTCCCAATCATGGGTGTACATGGGGAGAGCAGTTTTATCCACTGTGGTCCTGCTGAAAGTTATATCTGTGTAATATGGTAGCTATAGCTGGAAAGACCCAGGTTTGTGAAATTCACCACTTGACTCTTTGCAAGATCGTTGTGACAATGTAGTGAGGGAGAGATAAGGGCCATGTATGTCAGCCTGAGACCCTTGGAGGAAGATCAGGGTAAAGTGAAATAAAGACCTGCTATTGATAAATACGCCAATTGAGTAGGAGTCACCATCTTCAGCCAGGAGAGCCAAATGCTGTGCAATGATTTCAAAAAAACAGGATGCTCTTAGAAGTCACTCAGTGTGCTCCCCCCCCCCCGTGTAGCAAAGTGACAATGGAAGTCACAAATGTGTAAGAGTGTCCCCAGGACTGACTTTGTTACTGCCAGTCTGTAAATGAAAGCTGCTTGAACACACGACTGCTGTTCTGCCATTTTGTGCCAAGGTGAAATAATGATATTTTAAATTGACAAATCGTATTCATGTAGTAAAATAAAATTCATTAAAAGAGTGTTGTGGTTTGTCTGGACTCGCAATTCATTTTCTGTTTTTATTTGAATTGTCCACATTTATTTTTGCTTTCTCCATTTCATACAGCTGTGAAAAATGAAACTCCGGTCTTAAACATGTCAAGCACAACTTAGCACTTGAAGCCCCCTTTCCCCTTTCCTTCATTTTTCATTGGGTCTTAAACATGCTTAAATTTGAGTGAATTGTGCCCACTCTTTGGAAGTTGACTTCCGTGGTATATTCCAAATGATCCATACATTTCAACCAAAGTTAAATCACTTTTAAACTGCATTGGATTTCAGCATGAGAGATTTTAGCACGTGCTTAGTTCTTTCATTGAAATCAGTCTGGCTTTCCAGGTGCATAACTTAGGCTTTGCACTTTAAAACAAAAACTACGACAAAATCTTCTCCCTAAAAATTATCTCCTTCTGAAAAGAGTGGACGCTTTGCTACTACTTTCCTGTGAGGTGGGGATGGGGAAGAAATGTATCCAAAAATATTGAGAGGTAGTAGGCAACATTATGGCAAGAATCACTGTGATGAGCGGCTTAGGATACATACATGCATCTCTAGTCCAGTCAGTGTTTTAAGTTCCTAACCTCTGCTCAGCTAAAGATATTTGGGTCATAGGAGCCAACTCCCGGGGACTGAGAGGTCTTTATCTCCCTCCCAATAAAATATTGGAGGGGGCCAGGACATTGTCATTGATAGGCATTGTCATTCAAATGGTGTGCATGCACCACATCATGTGATTGATTATGATTAGGTAAGCCCTGCCCGCCCCCAATATTTTGTTCAAGTTGGCACCCCTGTCCCAGCTCAACTGGGGCTGAGCCAAAGATAGCTGAGCTGAAGCAGGTATAAGTCCCTCAAAAGGGTGGTAGGGGCTGGAACAGAGAGGGCGCACTTAGTCTATTCAGCTCAGTCACGTGACCTGGCCACCTGGCCTAAAACACTCTTTGAAAGGGTTGTCCCTCTGCCAGGCTTAGGCAGAGCAGCAGCAGCCCCAGTGCTGAATGGGGTTTAGATCTGGTGTAACTTTATAATAATTATAATACAGTGGTACCTCAGGTTAAGTACTTAATTCATTCTGGAGGTCCCTTCTTAACCTGAAACTGTACTTAAACTGAAGCACCACTTTAGCTAACGGGGCCTTCTGCTGCCGCTGCGCCACCGGAGCATGATTTATGTTCTCATCCTGAAGCAAAGTTCTTAACCTGACATTTCAGAATGTCAGTGGCAATGTCATTTCAGGAAATTGGCTTAAGTACAAAGATGTCGGCTTCAATAGTCTTGTGGCTAATGTGCAATATGTCTGTTAAGTGCGTTTACTTGAAAGGAAGTCCTACGAATTTCAGGGGAGATTCCAACCAAGTAAGTATTCACGTGACCGAATCCTAGGCGTGTTTTCTCAGAAGTACATTCCACTGAGTAGAATGAGGTTGGTAGTGCAATCCTATAATGTCTACACAGGATCAATGGAGTAAATGGGCACAGGACCAGATTCTTAATCTCAGAAACCTGAGTTTAGAAGTGCTTTTGTTTAGGATTGTCCTTAGGCTGCATGTAAATCTCAATTATATTTGAAAGCAATTAATTTAATAAATGATGCCCTGACAAAAAATAAGTGTAGTACCATAAAATTAACGACATACACATCCTTTTCTGCAAATGCTGTACTAGTGGATTTCCAACAAACTCTGATGAGTGGCTATGCTTCATCTCTGATTTTTGAAGTTGCTGGTCAAAGATGCTACATTCTTTGCAAGATTATACTGTGAAATGTTACACTTCTTGCATATTTTCAAAGCACTAATGTGAAATAGGTTTCATACATCAAGTTATCCATTGTGTTAGGTACATCATTATTTATAACTGTGACCATGACTAGTTTTCCAAATGATACCTGGTCATATAGGTAAATATGCTTTATGCTAGACTCATTCACCATAGCATCCTTTGTCTGTGGTACCTAAATATGTGGTGGGCTTAGTAGCACTCCTGCTTTAAAACTCCCTTCTGCTGGAGGTTATCCAAAACCAAAATACTGTATGAACATTTTCTACCAGCAATATGAACATTCTTTTTTTAAAAAAAAGCTTAAGCAATTGGTAGCTGCTAATAAACCAGCTATATCTTTGTACACACGTGAATTCAGGTTTCAGATTTGCCTGGATTTCTTCTGTGGATTATATATTTATGCTTCAACCAAGCCAGGGATAATTCCAAGAGATTAGGCATGACAGAAGATGGTGTGTGCATTTCTGTGTGTTTGCCTGGGAAAAAAGACTTGTGGACAGATACTTGCTTGAATGCATTCCCCACCTTAATCGCATAGGTTGACGGCAATTTGCAATATCTTAAAATGCAACTGTATGACTAAGTGAGGAGCGGTATATTGGTTAGGGAGAACATGCTTGGAATGCATTCAAGAATAACAGACAACTTGTGCAGGTTACAATCTGTTTTTTAACAAGAGATTTATAAGCATGAAGGGTGAGTCATTTACATTGCAATAGACACCTATCCGTGAGTAAGCACCATTGAATATAGTGGGCCTTGCTTCCAAGTAAACATGCATAGGATTGGGCTGCGTGTAACCCTTGTAAATAAAAGCTGAGATTCTCAGCAATCTAAATCATCAACCAGATTCTGCTGAGAAGTCCCAAACTCAAACCCTTCATATAATATTACATTCTTGTTAGCTGGTGTACTTAACATTGCTAAGAATGTGTGCTAGAAAATTTCATTCCTGGTTAAACTATGGACTTCATTAGATGATCCTAGGCAAGTAATTATTGCTTCAGCCTCCTATCTGCTAAACAGAGACCCTAATTTCCGAATGCTTGCTATGCGAAAGTTCCCTTATCTGAACATGATGAATTAGTAACCAAAACTCTCTATACACACCACAGATTCAGATATCCAAACAGAGAGAATTTTTTTAAAAACTTCCTTGTTTGCCTTCTATTGGTTGGCCGAGGAATAAAGGGAGGGAGGTAGAGCGAATGGACAAATAAGCACTTTCCCCTTCCTCAGAGGGTTTTCCTGTTTTTTAAATTTATTTTTGGGGTCAAAATTCCATGGTCCGGAATGCATTAGAAAGTTTCCCATAGGAATCAATGGAAACCATTGACTCATTATGCAAATACTTATCTGACAAACAATTTACAGGAAATGAATTGTGTTTGGTTAGCGGGACCTGTGTGTGCCTGGATAAGGCATACAGAGCACTTTGAACATTCGAACAGTGGCATTAATATTACTTTAAAGTTGGCTTTTCCATTCTGATCACCCTCAAGAACCCCACAGTGAAACTGCAGAACTTGCTTCCATAAGTTGTGGCGAGGGCCACCAACTGTCTTGGCATGGGCATAGCCGGGGCGCGCGCGCGGGCAGCTGCCCCCCTAAATAAAGCAAATATATAAAAGTACGTAACTAAAAGTAGGAATGATTGGAATATTTGTAACTGAAAACGCTCTCTGAGGTCACTTGGATGTTGTTGTGGTGCATTCTAGCGACGCAACTGGCAACCTGACTGAGCGATAGGTGTTTCTTCCGTGAACTGAACAATTGTGTCGCAGGTACGTTGGTTCTGGAATAGTACTGGGGGCTGTCCTGACCTCCCCTAACATAAATCCTGGCTACTCCCATGTGTCTTGGTAGCTTTAAAATGGAAGTTAGACAGATTTATGGAGGACAAGGGTATTGATGGCTACCAGGTTCGGAGGCCCCATGTTTCTTAATAATAGTTGATGGGGAACAAACAGCAGCGAAGGGAGGTTCTGTTTGTGGCTTCCCATAGCCACAAGGATGGCTACTGTGGGGAAGCAGGTTGTGAGACTAGGTTGGCCTTTGGGTTGATCCATCAGGGCTCTCTTCATTATATACGTGGTTTGCTTAAACAATACCAGGAAGTCAAACAACGTGGGCAGAAGAAACCATTGTAGGAACAATCACAGAAGAATCAGCAGCAACAACCTTGCCAATGTGTTATGGGTGTGTTTGAGTAGGTGGTGCTGTATTGGAAATCTCAAGCAAGCAGTACTTTGATGGCTGCAAGCAACACCAGCTTGACTGGGAAGCTTGGAGTGGTGAAAGGAACTCCAAACAACAGTCCTTGCATTTCCTTCCTCTTGCAAGGTGGCTTGTTTGCATGCCAGAGTAAGACTCATCGGCTTGGGTTGATCGGTATGACTGAGGAAACAACATGTAGCTGGAGATCTCAGGGATCTGATGAGGGAAAAGAGAGTTTGCTACACATTCTGCAAAAAACAAAACCAAGAGCCGTGTTGCAACACAACTAGGGCTGGCCCAAGGCATTTTGCTACCTGACATGGAGCGGCGAATGATTCCTTACCCTCAGGTCAAGGCACATAGTGTACCCAAGCATATCACTCCATCCTTGTCAGCAAAAATAAACAAGAGGTTGGATGTAAAGGGAGGACAAATCCCCATTTGTGGAAGTGACTAGGATCCAGAGGAGATTCCACTGTGGAACAAATGGGCGGGAATTTTACACTTCCCTCGGGAACCCCTCTGCCATCTTCTACCTGTTCCAGAGGGTCTCCCAATCCTACAGGAGTTGTTGTTTTTTTTTTTTGGAGGGGCACAGAGAGCTGTTGAGAAAAGGGTGAATTGCTGAAATTCTGCCCCCTTTTGCCACCTGTGCAGCATCCAGCTAGTGGTAACAGATTTCTGCTTCAGAGAGCAAGATCCAACACAATAACTGAAAGAACTAAGCATCTAGTGCTATTCCATGGAAGTCACACTTAGCTGTCTCACTCTGCCCCATGGTAGGGCCGGCCTTAACTGCTGATTTATAAGGACACATGAAGCTGTCCTATATCAGGCCATTAGTTCATCTAGTTCTCTACTGTCTATTCTGATTTGCAGCAGATGTTCAAGAATCATAGATGAGATCCCTTAAATCAAGGGTGGAGAAACTGTGCCCCTCCAGATGTTGTCACGGGGCTGATAAAAGTTGTTGGACCACAGCTCTCACCAGCTCCAGCCTCCATGATCAATGATCAGTGATGACCACACGTTCCTCACCCCATTCTAGGACATAATGTACCTGTAGATTGCAGCACTATCTTGCCATGGCCATCATCCCCAAGCAGCTGTCTTTTGGCAGATTAGGGGACATTACTTTAATTCACATTAAAATTCGACCTCAGCATGTTGAAGCTTCACTATGCTTCATCATAAGGGTAGCCTTCCCTAAGAGACCTCCTAAATGCCCATCAATGACATGTAAATGTGACATGAAACTTGGGTAGTCAGAAAGATGGCAAGACGTAAGCTCCGAGATAATGATTCTGAGCCATATGCTGTTGCAGTCTTGTGAGTTGGTGGTTGTCAGCATTTAATTTGCCTTGTTTCAGAGTTGTCCAACCCAGTACACCATGGATGGGAAACTTGTGGCCTTTCAGATGTGGTTGGACCCAGGAACCAACCATGATCAGGGATGATGGGAGTTGTACTCCAACAACAACTGGAAGAACCTAATTTTCCCATCCTTGTCCTAGAGCAGGGGTGGCCAAACTTGGTCCTCCAGCTGTTTTGGGACTAAACTCCCATCATCCCTAGCTAACAGGATCAGTGGTCAGGGATGGTGGGAATTGTAGTCCCAAAACAGCCAGAGGGCCAAGTTTGGCCACCATTGTCCTAGAGTAACCACTATAGGTGGACCATGGAAGGAAGGAAGGAACAAAGTAGGACTACAACTGACTTTGCTCTGGGGAAAACTACATGTTACACTGATGATGCATGTGACAAAGTCTCCAATCACTCCTCCTCCTT